>NW_027070390.1:63789-95492 GCF_002906115.3 Quercus suber
TATAATAAAATAAGACATTGAGAAAAAAAAATATAAATATATATATATATATATATAAAGGGCAATATATATATATATATATATATATATTTGGTTATAATTATATCATTTCCAATCAAGACCTAAATTGTGATTGATGGTTGGAGGCGTAAAGTAACAACTCACTATGTTGAATTTAAATTTAGAATGATGCTCAATTACAACAGTAGGTTTTATTGGGTGTTTCATGTGGGTGTATACTATATATGATATCATTTTTTTTTCCCCGATAATAACCCGTCACTTTGATAATTATGAAATATTTTGTAAAAATTGTTGTAACTCAAGTTTATTGTCATCCTTAGAACTTTGCCAAAGACCTTATACTCCCACTAGTCACGTACAAGGGAGAGTTCTCTAAGATATAAATGAATCCACGACCTTAATCACCTTTCTTTATTTTCTTAATCAATGCAGTACATAATGGAATCCATGCCACGTATGTTCCATTATCTCTGCAAAAACAATGAAGAAACCCCAGAAGAGATCCTTTGGAAAGCACATGACCCCTCATTGTAGAGCATCGAGATTGGCTAAACAATAATCAAATGCATGCTCCATCGTAGTAGGTATCATTGTCACGGTTACTTGTCCCATGTCAACCAGTGTGCGAGGTGGTGTGAATGAAACCGGCTCTCCCTTCCTCAATGACAAGTGTGCTTTCAATATTTTTACAATCTCATCCTATGTCTCCTTCTACGTACTCTTTTCACTCATAGCAGTGGTCTTGTTCCTTTCAGTCCTCACCTCGGCTTACAACAAAAGTGGTTTTCGTAATGATCTACCAACCTAGCTTGTGTTGGGTTTAACATTGTCTATAGCTTCTATTGCGATAGAAATTACTTCATTCTTAGAGATAAGCTTAACTCTGCAGCTTTCCCAGCATATATAAGGGTATGTATGCTGGTAATATTCTTTGCTATAACAGAGTTCCCACTCTACTTTCAATTGGCATGGGCTACGTTCAAGAAGATGCCAAAGCGTAAATGCAGGGTCATTTAAGGTTGGTTTTGATCTTAAAGATTGCTAATATTTCTGCTCCTTCATTACTTAAGAGCCAGATGGATCAGATACTTAGTTTAATATATTATAATATTTATAAACTCTTTTACACAATATTTCTCATTACATCTATAATAGACAATCCATAATTTTGTGATTGGATTTTAAGTTCTCTACCAATCCTAAGTCATATATACAAAATGCCATCTTGTAGCACTCTTTGTGTCTTGACTATTAATAACTTGGAAAATGATGTTTGGATGCTCAAGATAGGTTTAACGCTAAAGTTTCTCCAATTTTTTTTTTCTATTGAAGAGATGTCCAAAATTTGTGTGTTGGTTGTGCAAAATGGTTTGTACTTTAACGTAATATCATAAATTTCATTCTTAAATGTTTTTCTTTTTACTTCACAAATAAAATTTCTAATAAAAAATATTTTGTATCACAAATAAAAAATTCTATAATTACAAATCATTTTTGTGCATAAATGTGTCTTATTCTTTTATATTCAAGTTTTTTTTTTTCTTCCTTTTATTAGTAGTTTTATTAGTAGTTTGATGAACTATTACTTACTATTTATTTTTATATATAATATAAAAGATACTCAAAATATAAAAAACTAAAAATATCTCGGGTATATAAAATTTTGAATTTTTTAACATATTCTTTAAATAATGTAAACATAAACAGAAATAAAAACAGACGAAAATATATTTTTAACTTTGTTTTTTACTTGTGTATGTATGTATACATATATCTATATATCTAAGACCCGATCTCAGTTAAGAAGTGTTTTTGCCAACTTGCCATCAGATATACAATCTTGTATTCTAAACAGCAAGACTATGTTTAGGTCTTTCGACCTATGGTTCAAATGTTTCAAGAAACTTGTTACAGCCACTATTCCCGATCCTGATGAACTAGATGAAGGTGACAATGTGTTCATCCAGTTGGACTGGGAAGTACATTTTGGGAGTACTCTTAGAGTGTATGGAAAGAAACACCCATTCCCTGGTCTTTTAATTAATTATGATGATGGTTCAACTGTTGCTGATGATTCAGATGAAGATGATGACAGGGATCCTAACTGGCTTTCCCAAATGTTTGAATATGGCTTTGTTAGATTCCTAAAATTAACAAGCCATCGATAAGCTAGCCAGCTTTCACAAATTATTCAAGATGTTATTAAAAGATTTGCGAGTCCTTTTGTCTCCATCAGATGCTAGAGTACTTTGCCAATATGGGAAAGAGATAATTGGATGAATGTCCAGCCTTCAAGGCACCTCATTCTCATCAATGGTCATACTCACTAAGGACAATGGTTTGAAGGAAAATCTCACTTGTCCTTCAAGAATCCTTATGCTCTTGCTGAATGTTGGAGAAATTATTTTAATAATCAAATAATTGAAGTTGCTCAAAACCTATGGAAAGATTATCATTTCATGGGGAGCACTGATAGAATTTCGATCTTTGGTCCCAGGCCTTATGCTGATGCCATTGCTCACTTAAGGATAACTGATCATTGTAATCCAAGAAATCTTCTCATCCCAGGGAGAAGACTAGAGTTTGAGCCTATTTTATATTGCGGGTTCTGTAATCAATATGCTATTTACCATGACCATCCATGTGATTCTCCACAAGGTCCTTTTGATCCTTTTGATGGATACCCATCCGATGCTCCTTCTACAGATTAAATTGGTTTCTTTATTTGTCTAGCTTGCACAATGGCTAAAAATGTTGCAATATTCAAATGATGATTTCTTTATTTGTCTAGCCTGCATAACGGCCAAAAATGTTACAAAAGAATCTATGTCAGAATTTTGGCCCATGCCAAAAGCTTCTACGCCACTATTCAAATGCATGCTTCTGAAGATCCTCATTATGGTGTATATTTGGTTTTCTTTAAGGATAATGATGATGAGGTCTAGGCCTAGACCCTTGTGTGGAAGGCCACTAAACTCTACGGATTCCTTCATGCTTATCTGGTAATTCACTATAGACTCCATTATGAAACTGTAAGGATCTGGATAAGACTTCCTGTAAAGCAATCATCATATTACCACTGGAATAAGTCACCGTTGCTGGGACAAATCCCTGAAAGGATGTTGATCCACTGGGTTTTTCCCCAGAAGATGTGCCTTCATGCATTTTAAAAGGTCTTCCCGTTGGGAGCCTTTCATTTTGAGAATAGTCCTATACAGGAGCTTTTCCCTTGTTTTTCCTTTCAGAGGAAGAGGGAGCCATAATAATCCACTTACTAGTGGTATAAATATAAATATAATTATTATCCCACTTATTAGTGGTATTTATTCTCGCATCATTGTCAAATTCCTGCAAAGAATCATTGAGAATATTAGGGAGATTGGTAATAGTTGACAATTCAGCACTATTAGCATTACCTTGAAAATTTTTTGTGAAATACAAAGACTCAATCTAGCATAATCAGTGCCCATTAAAGTCATTTTATCCTTTGAATGGATATCCTCTTTGCCAAAGAGTTGACTAATGTAGGCTTCAAGGCGAATCCTAAGAGCCTCATTATCCGGAATAAGATTATTTTTTGGAACCGGGTTAGTTTCGGAAATAAGGTTGGCATAGTGGTTTATATAAGCCTCATTTTGAGCAGTAAGGTTAACAAGGTGGATTTCGAGAGCTTGGAGGGTTTCATTTACTTTGAATTATTTTGTTATATATTGCTTGGTTAGTTCTACCGCCTTATTATTAATTTTGCTTACATTACTTTCAACATACATAATACTGTGCTTCAGTCTCTCTTCTCTTTAGCTATGCGTCCCCTTCCCCCTTTACTTTCAACATACATAATACTGTGCTTCCGTCTCTCTTCTCTTTTAGATGTGCATCCCCTTCCCCCCTTTATGGTATCAGAACCATTATTTTCTGGCCGGTGATAGTGTTGTTGTGTCTTTGTATCTTGTCTGTGCTTACCCGAACCTTTGGTGCTCCGTTGTTGTGTCCCCTTCTTACTGTCATTGGCGCCACCCTAGGTGAATTCCCAGAACCTGACTGTAAGGCCCGTTTGAGCCAAGAGAGGGCGTGTAGGGCACGTGTGTGGTATAGGGTTGCTTAGGGTATGTGTTACGAAATGCAACAGTTGTGAGAAAAACATGATAACTGAGTGTTAAAACTAGGATAGTATGGATAAGTTGTGGAGATCTAACTCCTCTATCAGCTCCAGGGCTGGTTGTCCTCCTGATATTGTAAATGAAGAAGATCACACTATTGAAGATAATGAGCTTCCTGATTTCCGAAAGGGAACATTCCCAAAGTTGATACTAAAACCATTTACAAAACTAGTTGGGCTGAAACCACCTTTCATCCCATTTACAAAGTGAGAACTGTTGAACAAATATTCTCTATTTCAAAAATTCATGAAAAATGTTACTTGTTTTCCAAAAGAAATATTAACGATTTCAATGTTAAAAACAAAGTTATTTGCATATTGGTATGGTTCAAGTTGCTATTAAACCACTCACCCGAAAGGGTATCAATGCTTCTGTTCTCATGTGTTTACGAGATGTTAGATTTAAGCACTTTAAAGATAGCATTCTTGGTATGATTACTGCTTCCTTGTATGATGGTCCTGTATATTTCAATTGTTATCCTGATCTTACTCTTACTTTGGATGATTCTAATATTGTTAAAACTTTGACTCTGAATATTGCTTCTTCTGGTTATATCATGGATGAAGGTAGTAAACCTTTTGCTTTGATTTACTGCATTTATTACAGATTGTTGGGTACTCAATTAAATCCTAGTTGTTTAAATCACCGAGAACCTTCTGGTAAAACTATGTTAATTCAATGTTCAACTCTTGATGCTAAATGTAAGGTTGAATTTAATCAACCATTTAATTGGCTTTATTCCGTGGCCAATTTACTTGTAGTTTAGCACTTAGTAACCCTGTATTTAGGTGGAAAAATTGTAAGGGTAGTGTGTGAGAAGATGTGAAGAAAAGCTCAAGAGTGTGCAAGAAAAACAGAGGTTTGCGGCTAGGGCTCGCAGGTGGATCGCGACTGGCAAGCCGCCAAAAGCTGGCACGTGAGAGGCACACTGGGAAGCTGAAGGATCGCGCCAGCTGTCACGCTATAGGACAAAAGTTCCAGACTGGCCAAGCCGTTACGTCGCGACTTGAACTCGCGACTTGGACAAGCCGCGAGACCAAGTCACCAACTTGCCCTGTTTGGAAAAAACTGACATTTTGCATTCCCTTCTCACCCTACTATATATACACCCTTATACCCATCATTTAGAGAGAGCTTCTAGAGAGAATTTTGTGAGAGAAAACCCTAGAGAAAAACAAGATTGCCTCATCCCCAATCTTCATCTAAAGAGACTCTACAAATTCCTCTACTCTCTTCCTCTCCATTGTCATACCCTTGAGAGGTTATTTACCAAACCCTTATCTCACCACATCCACGTTTGTGAAAAGGTCCATTTGGTGCTTAGGGAAGTAGTTTGGGAAGGAACAAATATACATTGGTTGATGCTATGGTCAAGTAGCGGAATCCGGGAAACTAAAGAAGAAATAGGTTCGGCGTAACCTCGTTGGAGTAAGAAGCTTGGAAGGCTTAGGTACTTGGGTAGATTAGGCTTGGAGGGTCTTCTGCTATTCATGTATCCCAACTATATTCTTTAGTGGATTTTATCATCACTTGGAGGGCGGTGGAGAGGTTTTACGTCGAGGACTTCAGTTTCCTCTTCGATAACACATCGTGTGTTGTCCGTGTGTTTGCATCTCTCTTTCCTTTATCTTTGCCTTATATTTACTGCTGTAGATGTGTTTATATTTGGCTTAGATTGTTTTATCAATTCTGTTATAAGCTTGTTATCATATTCTGCACATTAATTGTTAGATATTAAGTTTGAATTGATATTTTTGTATTTGGGGGTCTAAACGTTCAAGGGTGTTTCATACCCATATTGAACTTTCAATTGGTATCAGAGCAGGTACACTTGTTGTGGTTTTAATACCTGAGTGTGATCCTTGACCCCTAGTTCATAAGGATAGGTCTCAATCTTTCAATGCTCCACCATTTTTTTATGGTAATAATTATGCTTTTTGGAAAGTCCGAATGAGGGTGTTTTTGTGTTCTATGGATGAGGCTGTGTGGGATGCAGTTAATATAGGTTGGACAAAGCCAGTGGATGCCAAATCCACTTGGGACAAGGCAGCTCTTGCGGCAGCTAATGCAAACAGTAAACCATTGAATGCCATTTTTTGTGGTATCTCTCTAGAAGAATTTCACAGGATTTCACATATTACTGTTGGTAAGGAAGCTTGGGAGATTCTGGAGACGACTTATGAAGGAACCAAGAAGGTGAAAGACACCAAACTTCAGATGCTGACCACTTGCTTTAAGCAGCTAAAGATGGATGAGGATGAGTCCTTTGACTCTTTTTATAGTAAGCTAAACGAGGTGGTCGTAGGCAAATTTAATTTGAGGGAAAAGACGGAGGAGTCTAAAGTTGTAAGGAAGATCCTTCGGTCACTACCATAAAGTTTCGTGCCAAAGTTACAGCAATTGAAGAGAGCAAAGATCTTGACGAAATCAATGTTCAAGAGCTGGTTGGTTCTCTACAGATATATGAGTTGTCTCTTCCTTCAGCGAAGAAGAGCAAATCCCTTGCTCTTAAGACAATTGATGAGAGGATAGTATCTCATGAATCTTCAGAAGAGGATACGGTAGATAAAGATGTGGCGTATCTTGTAAAAAACTTCCGGAAATTCCTAAAGCTCAAGAATAGTGGAAAATTTGGTGACAAAGGAAAATTCCAGAGTGCCGAAAAAGAGAAGAAAGACTTCTAAAGAAAAGATGGTAAAGATTTCCAATCCTCACAAGGAATTACATGTTTTGAATGTAATGGGCATGGGCATTTTAAAAAGGAATGTCCAAATTACTTGAAGTCGAAGGGAAAGGCCTATGCCACTACTCTAAGTGATTCGGACTCATCAAATTCTGATTCTAACGAAAGCTGTGATGGAGAAAGAAATTTCTCCGCATTCATGACCATTGCTCATGTGGAATCCTCAGACGACTTGGATACACTAGTGAAGGAGTTTGGTGAACATTCTGATTTGGAGTCTATTGGAGTTGTTGAAGAATCGGAAGCTGAAGAGGATGAAGGTACATTAAGTATTCAAGAGAATTACACTTTACTCCTTGAGATATCAGGTGAGTATGCAAGGGTTGCAAAGGCGGCTGTAAAGAAGATGAAAAGGGCTGAAGAGGACTACAAAAGTCTACTGGCTAGATATAAAAAGGCTAAATGTGAGATTGAGACACTAAATGGTGAGTTATCGGAAGCTTATACCAAAGTAAGATTCCTTGAGCAAGAGGTGGTGCAAGCGCAAGCCAAGATAGAAAGGGTCTCCTCCAGAAAGCTGGAAGATGTTATCTCGTCTCAAAAACATTTCTCAGATAAGTCTGGATTGGGGTATACCGGAGGAAGTAACTCATCAGCCAAAACTACCAAAGAAGTGAAATTTGTGAAGGCCATAGAGCCTACTGTAGAAGAAACCATCCCTGAGAATGTTAAGGCTGAGAAGAAGAATGTGAGTGAGCAACGGATGGTGAATAAGCCCCGAAATCAATCTATGGGCAGACACGAAACCAGAGCAAGATCTCTCTTAAGACCACAACGGGGTCCTAGAACTGAGTATGTGTGTCACTATTGCAGACTGCGAGGGCATACTAGACCCAACTGTCAAAAGCTGAGAGCAGACAACAATGCAAGCGCACTTCGGTCATGAGGAAGAAGGAATGACAAGAGGTCTTGGGGTGGTGAGAAACCAAGAAGTCAAAACAATGATCCAGGGATGACGGACGTGATGAAGATGATCGGTGCCTTCACCAACTGCTTGGAGAGCTTCAACAGGAGGTTTGAAAGTCCTAACTCTCGTACCCGATCCGTCAAGGATATCACCCCAAACGCACGTGACGTGTGGGTGACAAAGGGTACTCATGCATAAGCATTATAACATGTCCATGCATCAATTCTTCCTATGCTTTGTGGATATGATTGGTTATTTGCGTTGTGTTTTTGAGTATCTGTTTAATTTGTGGTTTGTTTGTGTTTAAAATGCTTTTTCATTTTTCTTGTTTTTGATCATCTACTGGTTTTTCTGGTACTCTTCGTGGATGGTGGGATTCATATCTCACAGAAGAATCCAGAGACTCTATTAAACATGCTGTTAAAAGAATGATGAAGGTTTGCCTATTTTTGATGATCGTATTGGTCGAGGTATTCCTGATGGTGTTAATACCTTGATTTATACTATTATCAAACATTTTGTTCGTGCTCCATCTAATGTTTCATCTCGAATTTCTGATTTGCTGAATATTTAAGATGTCCTACTATGTTTGATTATATTGATGTGTATCAAATGTTTTCTTGTCCAGAGTAATGCAGCGGAAAGACTATTACAACCTTATTGGAAAGAAAAGTTTATTGACGGTCTGCCTCCTATCTTTGCTCATAAGGTAAAACAAGAATTAATGGTAAAATGATTCTATTGATTATGATAAATTTAACTTATGGTGATATTTTAAGCACTATTAAAATCAGGGAAAGTAAATGTTTCAACTGTGGAAAACCTGGTCATTTTAGTAAAGATTGTAAACAAAAACCTGTAAGTTAAAAAATAAGTTTAATATGTTAAATATTGATGATAATGATCAAGAAGAATTATTCAGAATCCTTGAATCACACAATTCGTCTGATTCTTTGAAGATATTTTTCTTCTTCAACTGATTATTGCTATCATTCTGCTGATAATTCTTCTGATTTCTCCTAATATTAAAATGGTTGTAGAGATTCTTGTTGCAATGTTATAACTCTGTTAATACTCTCACTAAAGGTGAAGAGAAATGAAATTTGTTAATTAAATTGATAAGTCAAATTGAAAACTCTGATTTACAAAAAGATTATTTAGATAATTTAAGAAAAATTTGTTAAAAGAAGAAACTAGTAAAAATTTAAATCAACTATAAGTTTTGAAGAAACTTTGGAAAGATTTAATAAAAAGAAATCCAAAAAATTTTAACTGTTAATGATCTTCAAAATGAAATTAATATTTTTAAACAAGAGATAAGTGAATTAAAAAATGAATTTAAAAAATGAAAAGTGATAACCATAGTCTTAACAAGAATTGTTAATGTTAAAAATTGATCACAATAAATCTGATAATGAACAAGATGAGCACATAGATGGAGATGAATCCTGTCAACACGCTCTTCTTTCTGATAAAGGTAATATTGATGTGTGAGAGACCGCGCCTCCAGCCCGTTTTATGAAATGTTGGCCAAACCCACGTGAATGGGTGGAGTCGTGTGTTGCCTCTCAAAATGGAGGTTCGACTAGTTGTATTTTTCCTTTAGATTGAGGGTTTTACAATGGAGTTGCCATTTATTAATGTGTTGGAAAAATAAAAAACTATAGTTGAAAAATTCCTCATTTTATTAATTTGATTTTTGAATTTACATTGATCATAGGAAAATTACATGACTTTGGTCCTAGATACAATCTAAGATAAAGTACATGGCTTTATTTCCTAGTTACAATCTAAAAATTGAAAATTACAAGGATAAACATTTGATCTACTAACCCTTGATCTAAGTTCGGAGGCTATGTTACAAGGTGGGAGGTGTTAGACACCCACCTTGCTGGTGAAACCGGTCTTCTAGACTATGGTGGCAACAATCATGTCACATCATCCAATATGTTATCAATCAATTTACATGTAGAATTTGAAGTGTGTGAATGTGATAAACCCTAATTCAATTTATTAGGCTTGCATTTGGATTGAGAAATAAATTCTAGTGAATGTGTGTGTATGGTGAGATCTAAATTCAAGGATTTGAAAGAATATGAAACAAATATGTTTTTCATATTTTTGATTTAAATTTAAGATCGAAACTAGTGATATGCATGAACATGTGATGAACAACCAAGAATATGTGAAGAACACATAAAAACATTCAAACATATTCAAGAGGATTCAAATAATTACTATCATACTTTAATCTTAAATTCTCATCATGGTAACACAAAAACAAGTTAGGGAAAGGATTATACCTTCATGCAAGATTCATACGTTGGAGGAGGAGACTCTTGGTAGAGGTCCTAAGGGTGGAGAAAAAAGAAGAACTAGGAGAGGGAGAGTGAGTCTCACTCAATACCTTGAGTCTCAAGAAGACCAAGATATGACAAGACTACTCTACTTCACTAGAACTCAAGAGAGGAGAAGAGAGGGGATTTTTGGTCCTTTGGAATGAAGGAGGGGATGGTTTATATAGTAGTAGTAGAGGGAATATGAATGGAAGGCCATTTAAATGAGGGTTGACAGGATTAATGAACCTAGACCTCATTTTAGCCTTGGGGAAAATCTGGTGCATTAAATGAAGAGATTGGTGGGAGTGGGGAGCAAGCCAAATTCGATTTTCCCGTAGCTGCTATAACAGCTTGTAAAGCCAACTTCGAAAAATCATACTGACCCAATTCTGATCAAAATTATCTCGTTCTTATGCTCAAATTGAAGCCCCGGATGTCTAGTTTCTGGAAAAATTAACCTCATTCATAGATTCAAAGTATTCTGAGAGATATTGATGAAATGGTGAGCAGAGGTCATTTGTTAGAAAATGGTTTCAGCACAATTAACATTAATAGGTCCCAATTAGCTCCCAATTAACATTAAATGGCTCCAATCACTCCCATTTCAGAATTATTGGTTCCAAATTTACTCTAATTAGAAGATAATTACACAAATTACTTATTGAATAATTAATGTTTAACTATCTAATTAATTAGATGTATGCAACCTCACCATAAAATGTAGTCCTAACCAATCAAATCATGACACATCATTGATCTCAAATTGATCACTCCTATACCAATTGAAATCAATTGTTCATAATCATATATAGTCGGACTCAATTTGTGATAGTACATCTTAGCCATTAAAATTGATTTGATGATAACTTTCAATCTGGTAGTCCGATTAGGGCTTATGACCAGTCGATTTGATCATTACACATCAAGATCATTTTGGTGAAATGAATCCAAGGATCTAATGGCTAGAATCAAGATGCATATTTTCAAGGCAAAATTACCCTTTACCCTCCATGCGTGGTTAAATACGGGTTGCAAAATGGGGTGTCACATGATGATTATCAACTTGCTCTTGTTAATGACATACTTCCTCCAAAATGGTTCACAAAAGTGAAAATTGTTGTTTCAAATGATTATTGTTTCACTGTTATTGCTATGATTGATTCTGGTGTTGATAAGAATTATACTCAGGAAGGATTGATTCCTCCAAAATATTTTGAAAAATCAACTGAAAGAATGGTTTCTGCTAATGGTTCTAAATGAAGATAAGATAAGGGACATCCCCCTGATATCTATCTATATCTATATATATAGATATAGATAGATAGATATATATATATATATATATTTTTTTTTTTTTTGAGAAGGGTGTGTATATATATTTGTAGGGTCGTTTTTGTTGCCCAAGTCCAAAGAATATGGGTTAAAGGCCCAACGCACCCAGAACAATGAATTTGTAGAGAGTGGGCGAAAGAGCTGGGCTGGTTATGAAGTACAGAACAGTTTGCTAGGTTACGTGCAGTGATGATAACATGAACTGAAACTTAGATAACTCTATGAATGAATGTCCGAAGAGGCGTTTTATTGAATGAACAGTGATTACAATATTCAGAGTTACAGTAAAGCTTTTCTCTCTCTTTCTATTTCTCTTTCTCTTCTCCCATCCCTTATTATCAGGGACCCTTCTTCTTTATATAGCATCCCTTCCTATCATTTCCATCGTCCACTTGTTTTTCATCCACGCATCCACTCAAGTGCATGTCACGTCGTGTGTCTACTTTAGTTCTTTGTGAGTGGCGGTAGCTGAGGTTGCACTGTTCAGGAGTCTTCTCCACATAAATGCGGCCAGAAAAGCGGTTGCAGCGCATTAAATGCGGTGGTACCAGCTTTTCCTTCAGATATTTTTTAGTTCTGATCATTTCCGGATCCACCTAGGATCTATCATTGCCGTTGGGATCGTTGGGAAGATTAGTCGGACCTTCCACACGTTCGTTTGATCAAGGCTCATCATAGCCGAGGAGCAAGATGTCCTCAGACCAATGGTGACCTCTTCGGACAACACTCCCCTTCTGCTTCTGGGCTTCCTGCTTTAGATGGGCCGCCTCAACCACCTATTAATCCTCGGAAATACAATAGTCCTTAACAGGGGGTTCCGGGCCCGTTAGGTAGCTTTGGGCTTTTCCCCTCACATATATATATATTCAAATTTAAACATGAAAATACGAAAATTAATTTTCAATATTAGAGATACTTAGCTTATTTATAAATTCAACCATTAAGCATAGCTAGCTAGAGGTGCCCTCTTTTTTTCTTTTTCTTTTTCAAAACACGTATTTTTATTTATTTATTTATTTATAATTAATTAATAAATTAGTAATCATTTCTAATTTATTATAGAATATTATTGGAATATTATAGTGACTTTATTGTTACCAAGTCAGGGTTAATTTTTGAAAATGTCATCTCTTTGACATAAAGCAAAAAAAATAAAATATCACAATTTGAGGGTATGTACTTACACTATCATTCTCGAAGACCTTTTGATTCTTTTGGATTCAACGACAATGCTATATTTTACTATCATGTTCTTTGTAATTGGAATTGGAAGGGGGTTTTCAGTTGTGTTTAATATAATAATTTAATAGTTTTTTGTGTGCAGACCTATATGAGTCGCAAAGACATTCCCGGTAAAGGAGCTCATTAGGTGCTTGTTGAGGACTCTGCGCTTTCACATATGATAGTCTTCTTGTAATTAAAATTCTCTCTCTCTCTCTCTCTCTCTCTCTCTCTCTCTCTTTAAAAAGATCGAACGAAGGTTTTACAACACATTTCTTACACGAAGTCAATCTAACCAAAATTTAACTATGTGCTAAGGAAGGCATCCGGAAAGCAAACATATGAGATCATTTTATATTTCATACTTGAGACGAAACAATGACAAATTGTTCTATACGATTAGTAATTTCATTATTTCAAGATATTAGAAAATGTGAGGTGTGTGATTTTGTATTTAAAAGTAACCACATTCTTCATCTCCTAAAAACTGCTTACCTGATTTGATCACAACAAATGATATATGAAGAATAAACTTTTAAATTAATTTAGGATATTCTTCTAAAATAATTAAACCTAAAGCAACACCTGAATTGATGAGTTGAGAATTCATTGGAGAGCTAATCTTAGCTACATTAAAACTAACCAAAAAACTATTCTTCAGCTTTAGTGTATAACTATGGGGCTAATGCCATTTAGAATCATCTTTCAAAGATAACATTAAATAAAACTACCATTAACATAAACATAAAAATAAACAAGAACATACACATTTTGTCGTATTTTGTACTAACAAACATTCATTATATTTTATTCAAATATAGGCATGGGAATATATGAAAATTTATTCCATCAATATTTTATGAGAAATGCTAACAAGTACCCTTATGGCACTAATTAAGAATCTAGTTAAAGAAAGTTTTTATGGGAAATGAAAAAAAAAAAAAAACAATTAATATTTTGACAGCTTTTTTCATTTTCCATAAAAGTGATGTCAAAACTTTCCTAAAATGAATTGTTAACGAGTGCCCTAAGGGCACTCGTTAGCATGACCCATATTTTATAAACTAGACTATTTACAAATCAATTTTAACCATAAATGCAAGAGACACTTAAGTTTTAGTCTTTGGACTCTAAAAACTTCAACTGTCTCTCTAAATCATAGAGAACTATAATTTTGTGAAGAAAAAAAAAAAAAAAGACAGCAGGGGGTAAATTCAATTTTACACTTACTGGTCACAAGACTTGTAAAATGCTATTATTTTTGTTATTACATATTATCCGATTCACATAGAGATTAAGATTCTCCTATATCAAGTGAAATTAACGAAATAATTCTTAATTCAATAATACTTCATTTCTCTTGACATTTACCCTCTCACTTGTGCAAATGATAGTGCTTGTATATTTAGTAGGAAAATGAATGGCAAACCTTCCTAGTAAACAATTCATAATTCCATTATTGGATTTTAAGTTTTCTACCAATCCTAGGGCATATAAACAAAATGACATCTTGTAGCACTCCTTGTGTCATGACTACTAGTAACTTGGAAAATTGCGTGAATTCTTTGGATAGGATCAACATTATGTTTCTCCAATTTTTTTTTTTTTCCATTAAGGAGATGCTTAGAAGAACCACAGTGGTTTTGCAAAATGGTATGTATCTTTGTGGGGGTCAAAACACTTTTGGCTTGTTCTAAACAAAGATTCTTCATCAACACAGCTAATTTATACAAAGTGAGTGAGAAGAATCCACAATGGAAAGACTAATTAAAAAGATGGCTAAAGACAAAAAGTGACTGAATCATATGTTTTAAGGAGATGTTCCCATGGTACACAAAGGTGTTCTAAGTGATGAATCCAAGTGAAAATTTATCTCTCTCTCTCTCTCTCTCTCTCTTCTTGTTGCCCTCCCCCTCCTTTTATACCCATTTCCCCTCATCATCTAGTTGTCCTGCACTTAGCTAGATTTAGGGGATACTGTCCCATCATCTTCTTGCCCTGCCATTCCTTGATCATAAAGAAAGACTTTTGAGAGTGTTTCTACTATTTAGGACAATCATTCAGCATTTAATATGGCTGACATTAGGTGGGGGATCTCATTAATACAGAGGTGATTGTTACATTAAGCTCTGCGTTTTTTTCAACGTATTCCTCAAGAGAAGTGTGTGCTACAGGTGGCCCCGAGAAAGTTTTTCCTTGGACAATCTTTATGATCTTAGGGAAGAGGGGTTTCTAAGATTACCTCGGTAATGAGCCTTGTTGGGCCTCGAGAAAAGTGGGAATCACAGGCTACCTCAGTCGTGGGCCCAATTTGCCTCTTTCCACCAGAACTCCCTTTTATCTCTTGTTGGACTCTAGGCTAGGTCCACTCCTCGAATTTATTTCTCGGGTTTTAGTCCTTAGGCTGAATTTAGGTCCACCCCATCCCCACGAGCTTAATTAATACCAAAAATTTTATTACCAAATGCTTGTTTTTTTACTTCACAATGAAATTTCTAATACTAAATACTTCATATCACAAATTGAAATTCCATACTTACCAAGCATCTGTGTGCTTAAATGTGTTTTATTCTTTTAATTACTTTCAAATTTTAATTTCTATTAGTAATCTAATGAACTATTACTTACTATAAAATTTTATATATAATTAAAAATTTGATAGTGTCATAGGTATATAAAATTTTGAATTACTTTCTCAACATATTATTTAAATAAAGATAATGCTAACATAAACAAAACAAAATATTTTTTGAATTTTTTTTTGTACCACTAAAAATATATTATTTTTATTTAAAATTAAACATTAAAAATATTCCATCATTATTTGAGTTACTAGGGATATTTACAAATTAATTTCATTTTACCATGATTGGAAGAGATGCTTGAGGTTTTAGAGCTTTTAATCACTAAGAAAGTGTATCATCTCTCCTATTTATACTGAAACTATCATTTTTGAAAATGAATTAGCGTGTCAACTAATTATATATGTATGTATTTTGAATTTTTCTTGAGTTGTGAATTAATATACAACTAACTTGTAACCCCATGTATATGCAAGAGTACATTTTAAAATATGCAATTAGACACATTTTATAATTCATACATCATTATTATATTTTGAAAAAGCCCTACAAAAATAATTTTTAGTAAAAAATGCAAAATTTTCATGCTTGAATATTTTATTCTAAGAACCCACCAATAAACAATGTTTTCCTCCATTTCTATCTTCCAAACCAAAACAACTTAATTTTTTTTTTNTTTTTTTTTTTTTTGAGAAGGTGTGTATATATATATTGTAGGGTCGGTTTTTGTTGCCCAAGTCCAAAGAATATGGGTTAAAGGCCCAACGCACCCAGAACAATGAATTTGTAGAGAGTGGGCGAAAGAGCTGGGCTGGTTATGAAGTACAGAACAGTTTGCTAGGTTACGTGCAGTGATGATAACATGAACTGAAACTTAGATAACTCTATGAATGAATGTCCGAAGAGGCGTTTTATTGAATGAACAGTGATTACAATATTCAGAGTTACAGTAAAGCTTTTCTCTCTCTTTCTATTTCTCTTTCTCTTCTCCCATCCCTTATTATCAGGGACCCTTCTTCTTTATATAGCATCCCTTCCTATCATTTCCATCGTCCACTTGTTTTTCATCCACGCATCCACTCAAGTGCATGTCACGTCGTGTGTCTACTTTAGTTCTTTGTGAGTGGCGGTAGCTGAGGTTGCACTGTTCAGGAGTCTTCTCCACATAAATGCGGCCAGAAAAGCGGTTGCAGCGCATTAAATGCGGTGGTACCAGCTTTTCCTTCAGATATTTTTTAGTTCTGATCATTTCCGGATCCACCTAGGATCTATCATTGCCGTTGGGATCGTTGGGAAGATTAGTCGGACCTTCCACACGTTCGTTTGATCAAGGCTCATCATAGCCGAGGAGCAAGATGTCCTCAGACCAATGGTGACCTCTTCGGACAACACTCCCCTTCTGCTTCTGGGCTTCCTGCTTTAGATGGGCCGCCTCAACCACCTATTAATCCTCGGAAATACAATAGTCCTTAACAGGGGGTTCCGGGCCCGTTAGGTAGCTTTGGGCTTTTCCCCTCACATATATATATATTCAAATTTAAACATGAAAATACGAAAATTAATTTTCAATATTAGAGATACTTAGCTTATTTATAAATTCAACCATTAAGCATAGCTAGCTAGAGGTGCCCTCTTTTTTTCTTTTTCTTTTTCAAAACACGTATTTTTATTTATTTATTTATTTATAATTAATTAATAAATTAGTAATCATTTCTAATTTATTATAGAATATTATTGGAATATTATAGTGACTTTATTGTTACCAAGTCAGGGTTAATTTTTGAAAATGTCATCTCTTTGACATAAAGCAAAAAAAATAAAATATCACAATTTGAGGGTATGTACTTACACTATCATTCTCGAAGACCTTTTGATTCTTTTGGATTCAACGACAATGCTATATTTTACTATCATGTTCTTTGTAATTGGAATTGGAAGGGGGTTTTCAGTTGTGTTTAATATAATAATTTAATAGTTTTTTGTGTGCAGACCTATATGAGTCGCAAAGACATTCCCGGTAAAGGAGCTCATTAGGTGCTTGTTGAGGACTCTGCGCTTTCACATATGATAGTCTTCTTGTAATTAAAATTCTCTCTCTCTCTCTCTCTCTCTCTCTCTCTCTCTCTTTAAAAAGATCGAACGAAGGTTTTACAACACATTTCTTACACGAAGTCAATCTAACCAAAATTTAACTATGTGCTAAGGAAGGCATCCGGAAAGCAAACATATGAGATCATTTTATATTTCATACTTGAGACGAAACAATGACAAATTGTTCTATACGATTAGTAATTTCATTATTTCAAGATATTAGAAAATGTGAGGTGTGTGATTTTGTATTTAAAAGTAACCACATTCTTCATCTCCTAAAAACTGCTTACCTGATTTGATCACAACAAATGATATATGAAGAATAAACTTTTAAATTAATTTAGGATATTCTTCTAAAATAATTAAACCTAAAGCAACACCTGAATTGATGAGTTGAGAATTCATTGGAGAGCTAATCTTAGCTACATTAAAACTAACCAAAAAACTATTCTTCAGCTTTAGTGTATAACTATGGGGCTAATGCCATTTAGAATCATCTTTCAAAGATAACATTAAATAAAACTACCATTAACATAAACATAAAAATAAACAAGAACATACACATTTTGTCGTATTTTGTACTAACAAACATTCATTATATTTTATTCAAATATAGGCATGGGAATATATGAAAATTTATTCCATCAATATTTTATGAGAAATGCTAACAAGTACCCTTATGGCACTAATTAAGAATCTAGTTAAAGAAAGTTTTTATGGGAAATGAAAAAAAAAAAAAAACAATTAATATTTTGACAGCTTTTTTCATTTTCCATAAAAGTGATGTCAAAACTTTCCTAAAATGAATTGTTAACGAGTGCCCTAAGGGCACTCGTTAGCATGACCCATATTTTATAAACTAGACTATTTACAAATCAATTTTAACCATAAATGCAAGAGACACTTAAGTTTTAGTCTTTGGACTCTAAAAACTTCAACTGTCTCTCTAAATCATAGAGAACTATAATTTTGTGAAGAAAAAAAAAAAAAAAGACAGCAGGGGGTAAATTCAATTTTACACTTACTGGTCACAAGACTTGTAAAATGCTATTATTTTTGTTATTACATATTATCCGATTCACATAGAGATTAAGATTCTCCTATATCAAGTGAAATTAACGAAATAATTCTTAATTCAATAATACTTCATTTCTCTTGACATTTACCCTCTCACTTGTGCAAATGATAGTGCTTGTATATTTAGTAGGAAAATGAATGGCAAACCTTCCTAGTAAACAATTCATAATTCCATTATTGGATTTTAAGTTTTCTACCAATCCTAGGGCATATAAACAAAATGACATCTTGTAGCACTCCTTGTGTCATGACTACTAGTAACTTGGAAAATTGCGTGAATTCTTTGGATAGGATCAACATTATGTTTCTCCAATTTTTTTTTTTTTCCATTAAGGAGATGCTTAGAAGAACCACAGTGGTTTTGCAAAATGGTATGTATCTTTGTGGGGGTCAAAACACTTTTGGCTTGTTCTAAACAAAGATTCTTCATCAACACAGCTAATTTATACAAAGTGAGTGAGAAGAATCCACAATGGAAAGACTAATTAAAAAGATGGCTAAAGACAAAAAGTGACTGAATCATATGTTTTAAGGAGATGTTCCCATGGTACACAAAGGTGTTCTAAGTGATGAATCCAAGTGAAAATTTATCTCTCTCTCTCTCTCTCTCTCTCTTCTTGTTGCCCTCCCCCTCCTTTTATACCCATTTCCCCTCATCATCTAGTTGTCCTGCACTTAGCTAGATTTAGGGGATACTGTCCCATCATCTTCTTGCCCTGCCATTCCTTGATCATAAAGAAAGACTTTTGAGAGTGTTTCTACTATTTAGGACAATCATTCAGCATTTAATATGGCTGACATTAGGTGGGGGATCTCATTAATACAGAGGTGATTGTTACATTAAGCTCTGCGTTTTTTTCAACGTATTCCTCAAGAGAAGTGTGTGCTACAGGTGGCCCCGAGAAAGTTTTTCCTTGGACAATCTTTATGATCTTAGGGAAGAGGGGTTTCTAAGATTACCTCGGTAATGAGCCTTGTTGGGCCTCGAGAAAAGTGGGAATCACAGGCTACCTCAGTCGTGGGCCCAATTTGCCTCTTTCCACCAGAACTCCCTTTTATCTCTTGTTGGACTCTAGGCTAGGTCCACTCCTCGAATTTATTTCTCGGGTTTTAGTCCTTAGGCTGAATTTAGGTCCACCCCATCCCCACGAGCTTAATTAATACCAAAAATTTTATTACCAAATGCTTGTTTTTTTACTTCACAATGAAATTTCTAATACTAAATACTTCATATCACAAATTGAAATTCCATACTTACCAAGCATCTGTGTGCTTAAATGTGTTTTATTCTTTTAATTACTTTCAAATTTTAATTTCTATTAGTAATCTAATGAACTATTACTTACTATAAAATTTTATATATAATTAAAAATTTGATAGTGTCATAGGTATATAAAATTTTGAATTACTTTCTCAACATATTATTTAAATAAAGATAATGCTAACATAAACAAAACAAAATATTTTTTGAATTTTTTTTTGTACCACTAAAAATATATTATTTTTATTTAAAATTAAACATTAAAAATATTCCATCATTATTTGAGTTACTAGGGATATTTACAAATTAATTTCATTTTACCATGATTGGAAGAGATGCTTGAGGTTTTAGAGCTTTTAATCACTAAGAAAGTGTATCATCTCTCCTATTTATACTGAAACTATCATTTTTGAAAATGAATTAGCGTGTCAACTAATTATATATGTATGTATTTTGAATTTTTCTTGAGTTGTGAATTAATATACAACTAACTTGTAACCCCATGTATATGCAAGAGTACATTTTAAAATATGCAATTAGACACATTTTATAATTCATACATCATTATTATATTTTGAAAAAGCCCTACAAAAATAATTTTTAGTAAAAAATGCAAAATTTTCATGCTTGAATATTTTATTCTAAGAACCCACCAATAAACAATGTTTTCCTCCATTTCTATCTTCCAAACCAAAACAACTTAATTTTTTTTTTTTTTTCGTTTCTCTTTTCTTTCCTCTCCCCTCTCTTCCTCCATTTCCTTTCCCTTCCCTTTACCTTGTTTTTGTTTTGAAAACCAAACAAGAGAAACAAATTGTTTTCTTTCTTTTCCTTCCTACATCCAAACACACTTAGAGGAAAACATTTTCTTATTTCCTTTCCCTTCCCTTGGAGTTTTCTTTCATATTCCCTTTCCCTAGATGCCACCAAACATAACCTAAATGAGCCCGACTCTCTAGACATCCGCCCATAATCATAGTCATGACACCTTCCATGCCCCACTTAGAGAAAATGGAGGAAATCTTGGAATTATTTTAAAAAACGTGAAAAAAAAAAAAAAAAAAAAAAGAGAGAGAGAGAGAAATATTGGAACAATGAAATTGTAAATTAACAATTTAACAATTCAAAATAGAAACACATATACAGAATTGCTACAAAATAAAAACACATATATAGAAGACTCCAAATATTAGAACATACTTCTTTCATTATTGAATCAAAACCAAAGCCTCAAAGATAATTCCAATTCTATTAAACCCAATACATACATACATATGAACGTAAAGAATTCCAAAAATAAAAACAACAATCTCCAAAAGCCTTTGCCTAATACAGTCACTATTTTTGTTTTTTGTTTTTTTGTTTTTTGTTTTTTGTTTTGTTTTTTGTTTTGTTTTGTTTTGTGTTTTTTTGTTTTTTTTGTTTTTGTTTTTTTAAGTTAAGCATTCTTTAGTTCTTTTTCCTTTCATGTTTCCTCAAACTTTTTCTAATTGACCAAAATATCTCTCATATATGTTAACATTAAACCTAATAAGAAAACTTTACCTACTTTTTGTTTTGAAGATGCTTCAAGAACCAAAATCAATGCAAGAGACTACATAGAAGAGAGAGAAATTTACATTACTGATCAGTACCTTCAAAGTGATATTTATCTGTGACTCAAACTAACAAACTAAAACCAAATACAAATTTCCATAGAGCATAAATCAAAGAGAAGACTACCAAACAAATTTGCAGCACACACAAACCAAAAACAAAAGTCGCTAACCTGTGCAATGCACTGGAAATTTTATTTCCGTTTTGAATTTATTAAATTTTATTAGAATGAAAAAAAAAATTACTAAATTATCTACTTAATTATCAATCATTCCGATTATAAATTATTAAGCAACAAAATTTGACTAGAGGATCAACATCAATGCCTAGGAATTCACTTTGTTTTTTTGATATGTTATACCTAGAAATTCACAACCCTCATCAATCTCAAGAGCTAATAACAACATGAAACATAAAACCAAATTATAGAAATGCACATATATATCTTATATATAAAAGCGGCAATGCCGCTGCAGTGATTTGCCACTGTTCATTCAGTGGTTTTCATTGTTCATCTACAGGGAAATTTTGGTGAGGCACTTGTCTTTTTCTCTTTTAGTTTTGAGTAGTAGCTACAATACCAAGCGGCACTGTAGCTACAGTAGCTACACTTTTTTTTTTTTTTTCTTGTCTTCCATTTTTTTTTTTTTTTTTCCTTTTATATATATATATTGTTATACTGACATAACAAATTTCACAATATTTTCATAATTATTGAGGTGTCAATTTCTTATAAGTCAAAATAAAATAATAAAATATGAAATTGTGACCAACCACAACTGAAAATAAATGTTTTTTGAAAAGCGACAATGCCGCAACAGTGTTTTAGCACTATTCATTCAGTGATTTTGCATTGTTCATCTACAATGTCATTTTGGTGAGCCACTTTGTCTTCTTTTCTTTTCTTTTTCTTTTTATTTTTTATTTTTTTATTTTTAAGTTTTGAACAATAGCTATAACTTTTTTTTCTTCCATTTGTACTTTTTTTTCCTGTTATATATATTGTTATACTGACACAACAAATTTACATATTTTTATAATTATTGAAATGTTAATTTCATTGCCGCTTTAGTAGTTTAGCACTGTTCATCTACAGTGCCATTTTGGTGAGCTTTTTTTTTTTTTTTTTTTTTTTAAATGTTTTGAACGTAGCTACAGTACCAAGCGGCACTATAGCTACAGTAACTACAGTTTTTTTTTTTTTTTTTAGTCTTTCGTTTGTACTTTTTTCCCTCTTATATATATTGTTATACTGACATAATAAATTTCACAATATTTTCACAATTATTGAGATGTCAATTTCTTATAAGTCAAAAATAAATAAAAAAATATGAAACTGTAACCAACCACAACTGAAAATAAATCTATATATATAAAGCGCGAATGCACTAAATCACTATACTTACAGTGCTTTGGTTTCATGAGCCACTTCCCCCGCCCCCAATTTTTGAATAGTAACTACAGTGCCAAGTGGCACTGTAGCTACAATAGCTACAGTTTTTTTTTTCCTATAATTGGTTTGCCTTTTTTTTTCCTTTTAAATATTTATGTAAGCTAGTATATATATATATATATATATTGTTATATTGACACAACAAATTTCACAATATTTTTACAATTATTGACGTGCGCAAATGCACTAAAGCACTGTAACTACAGTGCTTTGGTTTCGTGAGCCACTTTTTCCCCCAGTTTTGAATAGTAACTACAGTGCCAAGTGGCATTATAGCTACAATAGCTATAGTTTTTTTTTTTGTTTTTTTTTTTTTTAGTAATTGGCTTTTTTTTTTTCTTTTAAATATTTAAGTAAGCTAATATATATATTGTTATACTGACCCAACAAATTTCACAATATTTTTACAATTATTAACGTGTCAATTTCTTACAAGTCAAAATAAAATAATAAAATATAAGACGGTGACCAATCACAACTAAAATAAATGTTTTAAGAAAATGTTACAACACTTATTGTGTAGTGCTTTTGGTTTATTCAACTGCCATGGTAGCTACAGTGCCTAATTTTTTTTTTTTTTTTCAGTATTCGATTTGTGTTTTTTTTTCTTTTAAATATTTATGTAAGCTAGTATATTTATTGTTATATTGATATAACAAATTTCACAATATTTTCACAATTATTGACGTGTCAATTTCTTACAAGTCGAAATAAAATAATAAAATATGAGATTGTGACTAGTCATAACTAAAAATAAAATATTTTGAGAAAATGTTATAACACTTATTATGCAGTGCTTTTGGTTTACTCAACTAGCATGATAGCAATAGTGCCTAAAGTTTTATTTTATTTTTATTTTTTATTTATTTTAGTAATCGGTTTGTGTTTTTTTTTCTTTTAAATATTTATATAAGCTGGTATATATATCATTATACTAACCCAAAAGATTTCACAATATTTTCACAATTATTAACGTGTCAATTTCTTACAAGTCAAAATAAAATAATAAAATATGAGACTATGGACAATCACAACTAAAAATAAATGTTTTGAGAAAATGTTACAAGACTTATTGTGTAGTGCTTTTGGTTTATTCAATTACCATGGTAGCTACAGTGCTTAAAAATTTTTTTTTTTCAATAATTGGTTTGTGTCTTTTTTTTTTTTTTTTCCTTTTAAATATTTATGTAAGCTAGTATATATATTGTTATACTGATACAACAAATTTCACAATGTTTTCACAATTATTGACATATCAATTTCTTACAAGTCAAAATAAAATAATAAAATATAAGACTGTGACCTGTCATAACTAAAAATAAAATGTTTTGAGAAAATGTTACAACACTTATTGTGCAGTGCTTTGGTTTATTCAACTAGCATGGTAGCTATAGTGCCTAAAGTTTTTTTTTTTTTTTTTTTTTTTAAGTAATCAGTTTGTGTTTTTTTTTTTCTTTTTCCTTTTAAATATTTATATAAGCTGGTATATATATTGTTATATTGACCCAATAAATTTCACAATATTTTCACAATTATTGACGTGTTACTTTCTTACAAGCCGAAATAAAATAATAAAATATGAGAGTGTGACCAACCACAACTAAAAATAAATGTTTTGAGAAATGTTACAACACTTATTGTGTAGTGTTTTTGGTTTATTCAACTGGCACGGTAGCTACAGTGCTTAAAGTTTTTTTTTTTTTTTTTTCCAATAATCGGTTTGTGTTTTTTTTTTCTTTTAAATATTTATGTAAGCTGATATATTTATTGTTATACTAACACAACAAATTTCACAATATTTTTACAATTATTGATATGTCAATTTCTTACAAGTCAAAATAAAATAATAAAATATGAGAATGTGACCAATCACAACTAAAAATAAATATTTTGAGAAAATGTTAAAACACTTATTGTTATCACAATATTTTCACAATTGTTGAGATTTTAGTTTCTTATAGATCAAATTAAAAAAAAATGCTAAGTCCACAACATTTTAACATTAATTTATACAGTGCCTAAAGGTGTTTTTTTTTTTTTTCTCTCTAGTTATCGGTTTGTGTTTTTTTTTTTCTTTTAAATATTTATGTAAGCTGACATATCTATTAACTATATAAAAAAGCCAAAGGCTCATGAATAGTGTTTTTTTGGTTTATTCAATTAGTGAGGTGCACTTTCTCTTTTCTTTTTTTTTTTTCTTTTTTTTTCCCCTTCAAGTATGCCAGTTGGTTTGAGCTTTGTTTAGTTTTTTTTTTTAATTAAGATCTTTATATGTTTACTCTATACTTGCAGTGCAAGTTTACATTGTAAATACACAAAAGTGGTCAATATTATACACATTTGTACAAAATTTGCCAATTTTTTTTGTGTTTACAATATAAATTTACATTGTAATTAAGTACAATGTATGCATAAAGATATTATGAAAATATTGTGACACGTGTCAATTCCTTATGGGTCAAAATAAAATAAATAAAATAATAAAATATTATACCGATATCTAGCACAGCTAAAAATGTCGTGACATTTTATTGTTATTACAATATATTCACAACTATTAAGGTGTAAGTTATAGGTCAAAATCTATATATATAATAATAGGTGAAGCTGAGAGAAAATCCAATTAGATTTTAATTGGATTCTCAATTTTGCACCACTTGTCCTAATCAAAACTAAAAAAAAAAAAAAATCTAATTAGATTATAAATTTGACTCCAATTTTATGTCATGTATCTTATCTAAATCTTCTAATTTTTGTGCCCAAATAAATGATACATTAACATTTAACACGGAAGCCAAAAAAACCACAATGATAATGCTCATTGGCCTAAGTTAGAGCATCTTACCTACACACTTTTATGGAGATTATAAATTGGACTCCAATTTTCTGTCATGTATCTTATCTAAATTTTCTAATTTTGTGCTCAAATAAATGATGCATTAACATTTAACACGGAAGCCAAGAAAATCACAATGATAATACTCATTGGCCTAAGCAAGAACATCTCACTTGCACACTTTTATAGGTGATCTCAATAGAGTTTAGAACTCTTCTAATCCCACAACCAGAACCAAGGAGTCTAACAAGAAAGCCTATAAAAGTAAAATATCATATCCTCCTTGTAGGGTCAGTTTTTGTTGCCCAAGCCCAAAGGATATGGATTAAAGGTCCAACGAACCCAGAACAATGAATTTGTAGAGAGTGGGCGAAAGAGCTGGGCTGGTTATGAAGCACAGAACAGTTGGCTAGGTTACGTGCAATGATGATAACATGAACTGAAGCTTAGATAACTCCATGAATGAATGTCCGAAGAGGCGTTTTATTGACTGAACAGTGATTACAATATTCAGAGCTACCGTAAAGTTTTTCTCTATCTTTCTCTTTCTCCTCTCCGATCCCTTATTATCAGGGACCCTTCTTCTTTATATAGCATCCCGTCCTATCATCTCCATCGTCCACTTGTTCTTCATCCACGCATCTACTCAAGTGCATGTCACGTCGTGTGTCTACTTTAGTTCTTTGTGAGTGGCGGTAGTTGAGGTTGCACTGTTCAGGGGTCTTCTCCACATAAATGCGGCCAGAAAAGTTGTTGTAGTGCATTAAATGCGGTGGTACCAGCTTTTCTTTCAGATATTTTTTAGTTCTGATCATTTCCGGATCCACTCAGGACCTATCATTGCCGTTGGGATCGTTGGGAAGAGTAGTCGGACCTTCCACACGTTCGTTTGATCAAGGCTCATCATAGCCGACGAGCAAGACGTCTTCGGACCAATGGTGACCTCTTCGGACGACACTCCCCTTCTGCGTCTGGGCTTCCTGCTTTAGATGGGCCGCCCTAACCACCTATTAATCCTCGGAAATACAATAGTCCTTAACAGGGGGTTCCGGGCCCATTAAGTAGCTTTGGGCTTTTTCCCCCCACACTCCTAATTCCATATCGTCATCCCATGTCTCCTCCTCTCTCAACCTCTACCACTAGATCCACACACTGCCCTCTCCTCCTCCTTACGGATTTCTCAGAGCAAGGTCGGGTTCAAACACAATATTCAATCCCACTCTTCCTTACTTCACACTCTTATACATTAGCGCTTCATTGGCACCTCCAAGAAGATTCCAAATTCAATGATCAGTTCTTATTTTTTAATAGCTTTTAGTGTGTCAGGATTAAGATTTTGTTAATTTGTTATAAGTGGACAAAAATATAATCATATATATTATATTAAGTTGAAGTTCAATTTTAGAATTCAAATTGAATCAAATTAATTTCTAATTGTAGTTTAATTTTGTGCTATGTGTCCAATTTGATTTTTAAATGTCGGTGTTAAGTTACCTCCATTCATAATGCTCAATGTGGAAATTGAATCTACCAAGATAAACATCTTATCATTACAATTGTTAACATTTCCACGTGTAAGCATGGACTACATGCTAGTAAAATAATAAAATATTAGACTGGGATCTGTCACGGTCTTATACGATTAAGATTAACTTTTTATGACATAATTATCAAAATTCTTAAAATTAATGTCTCTTTTGATTAATGTAAATCTCTATGTATTTTAAAAATCAAATGATTTATATCTTTATTTTGTGATACAAATAAAATCTAAAATTGATCCTAATCACTACTTTTTTCCCCATGGCTAGCACGTGCAAGTGCAGCCTTGACTAGTATATATATATATATAATATATATATTCTCAAATGTATATATTGTAATCCAAGACTAATCAAATAGGGAGGAAAATCCCTATTTTAATCTCAGGCATTTTGTCAAATACTTTTAATGGCGATGAGGCTAGACTCTCTTCATGTGTGTAAAGGCCTGAAAATTTCCAGCTATTATAGGTTCTGTGAGGGTAAATATAAAATTCAACTACAAAATTTAGACTGAAATTGTAAACAATAACTAAATTTAACTGAATTCATTTGTTAGGGGTATATAGACTTTGAATATATTTAAATATTTATTAATTAAAGTTTATATAAATACTTAACATATATTTTAACTAATACACCTATCTATTAGTACTTAAATTGTTTTAGCATTAATAATAATAAATGCGGTGAAATAATCAATTGGATTTGGATATAACAATATATAATAATAAACACTTTTTTTTTTGGTTACCAAATGAAAGGCTTGTTGTGTAAAATTGAAATTTCTAACAGTTCTACCCCAAAAAAAAAAAAAAAAATACTAAAAAAAAAAAAAAAAGAAGAAATTTCTAAAAGTTGTTTCAAATTTCAAAGCACTACAGTAAATTCACATGAGAGGTTATGTGGCTCATAAATCAAGAACCACATAAAACAAAAAAAAAAAAAAGAAAAAAAAATGATGGTCCAACCAAAGCATAAGAAGAAGGAGAAGTAGAAGAAAGGGAGGGGTGGACTGAGAAAACTTGAGGAGTTAGAGAGGGAGATGGCCAGCAACGTGGGGATGACAATTGGAAACGTGATAATCACATCAATGTGAGTTTTGCCACTAGATATTTAGGTTTTATGTGTGTGGCTATGTACATCTCAACTTTGAAGTTTTTCAAGTTTGGGGGTTTTCAAAAACAAAGTCGCTTCATCTAAGGCAAAGTCGCATTGCTTTATATATACATAAGAGATACGTGGGTACCCGGTCCGACTAGATCCTAATGGGTCGGATTTTACCCAGCCTGATAAAAAATAGGGTCAGGTTTGGGTTTAAAAAAAAACCCGAAGTGGGTCCGAGTCGAGTACGGATTATGTAAAAACCCGGCCCGAACCCGGACCCGACCCGACCTGTTTTCAACTAAAGTAAAATTACTAAAATACCTACCTATATATATATCATTTATGTCAAACCCTAAAAAACCCGAAGCGGGTCCGAGTCGAGTCCGGATTTATGTAAAAACTCAGCCCGAACCCGGACCCGGACCCGACCCGACCCGTTTTCAACTAAAGTAAAATTACTAAAATACCTACCTATATATATATATATATATATCATTTATGTCAAACCCTAACTCATTTCTCTGATATCTCTTATAGCTACAGCTGCCTCTCTCAGTGCTGTGACCTCACCCTCAATAACTCTGCCTCATTTTCTCTCAAGAACCCCACATCTCACCCAGTCTGGCAGTCGCAGTCACCCTCACTCTCATTCACTCACAGACCCACCCCCACCTTCACTCTCATCACGTGGTGGTTGCCATTTGCCAGGGAGAAGCATGAAGGTTAGATCGGAGAGAGATGTACAAGATTTAGGCCGTGACAAGTAGAGAGGCCTACCGCCGATCATCGGAGATCTTGGTGGTCTGAGATAGAGAGAGGCCGAGTTGGAGTCCAAGATCGGAGATAAGAGCCTTGGTGGACCGAGTTCTCCAATATTTTTTTTTTTGGTTTTTTTTTTTTTTTTTTGGGTTCATGTCCTCTCTCAAATCTGAGTTTGTGTTTATGATTTTGTGAATCTGTGTTTGAAAGGGAAACACTTTTTTTTTTTTTTTATTGTATGGCACAACAATGGTGGACACAACGACGCCGTTGAGTTCTTCTTCAGGTCTCTTGGCATTCAGCCTCTCTTCAGACAATATATGGTGGATTTTATGTGTATATGTCAAATACAAAGTACAAAAAAAAGATAATGCCAGAAATTTTTTCAATATTTCGTTATGCTTTTATATGTATATCTGAAAATCTCATTACATAAACACAAACACAACACAACCATATTTTGTATGTGAACGCTGTTGAGTTCAAATTTTTTTTTTTTTTTTTTGCTGGGCTAAACGGGGCCCACGGGCCCGGCAGGGCGGGTCTGGGCTCCGGTAAAAAAAAAACCCGTTTAATAATCGGGCCAAGTTCGGGTTGTAGATCTAGACCCGCGGGTCGGGTCCGGGTATGAAAAACCCAGCTCGAACCCAACCCGTTGCCATTCCTAATAAGGAGTCCCCCTCTTTTTTGTTAACTTAAGTATTTTTTTTTAATTAAATTATATATATTATTTTTTAAATATTGTATTGTGTTGATGTGAAAAATTGTAGTGTCAACAGAAGTTTTGGTTTTATATATAAATATAGATTTTTAAATATTGTGTTGTGCTTACTAAAATTATGGTACCAATAAAGGTTTCAGTTATATATATATATATATATATATATAATCATCATGAAGCCTTTCTCCAGAAAAAAAAAAATAATAATCATCACGAAGTGGATTAATGCGGACATTTGGATTTGCGTTATAGCATGGGCACCCACCGATCTCAATCCAGAAATAAAAGCTGGCAAAAGTTTTAATTGCTCACATTTTGCACCCACAAGCTACGTAGCCTACATGCGTGCTACTTGGGTGGTTTTTTTTTTTTTTTTTTAAACGTCCATTTGCTTCGAATTTGGGCCCAAGACAGACCAAGGGGTCCAAGCCAAGATATTTTGGTTCCACTATATATATATATATATATTTGTGACAGTTTTATTTTTATTTTTAAAACACACACAATTCTGGTATTGTATACATCAAAGTTTAGTGAATTAAAAATTCTCGCGGTGTGCTACTAATTACGGAGATAGTGAGCTTTTGGAGTATTTCGACCTTTAAGGTGTGTTTGGTTGGAGGTGAAATAAGGTAAATGGAAAATTTTAGAGAAAAAATGAGAAAGAAATTTTAGAGTGTGTTTGGTTGAGTGAAGAAGAAGAAAAATAAATTGTGAGATTCGAGTGTTTTCTCTCTGAGCCTACCTAAAAGTTCTCTCTCCAAAATGGAAAGAAGACTGAAAGGAGAAAATGGGGCAGTTTAATGGACGAAAATGCCCATGTACTTGCACATAGGCCAAGAATGTATTGACCCATTTTGATGAATTAACCAATTAATTAGCTAAGTTAACTAATTAATTCAATTAGCATGCAATACACATGGTAGCACAAACAAATCACCAACTAAGATAATAAGCAGCGGAAAATGAAGTTGATACGGTGATTTGTTTACGAATGGAGAAAACTTTCAAGAAAAAAACCCCACCGGATGATTTTAAGGTCACAATTCCCGAGAATCCATTATTATCACAACAAATAGTCACAAGTAAAGGAATCCTAATACCCAACCAACTTATAGTTGAGCCCTTACTCCAATACCCAATTGGACTTATTCTGTAGTAACAATTTTTCATTTTCAATGCATGGCTTCCAATACGTGACTAACCAATCGATAGACAGATCCAAGTACGTGACTAACCATCAACTTGAAAAGGATGTTGATTGCAAAGTTCTTCAATTCATCAACACGATGAAGATCACGAAACTCTTTAATTACAAAACCTTACGATATATAAACGTAGTAGCTTCTTCAAGAGAAAGATGAATTAGGACATATGTCTCTGATCACAATATGCTTGTGACAAACTTTAAAAATAAGTTGCATTCACTTGCATCAGCTGTGATGACCCTTAAAATAATCATTATATATGTTTAGGGTTGTGAGAAAAGAAAACTTAAACAAATATACATGGATTTGTATGAAATCAGATCTAGAAAACTGATTTTTGTAAATCTCGATAGATAGGTTATCTATCGAGCAATTGTCGAGCATCGAGCTAAACAAGCCCTTTAAACCTTGATAAATGCTATATGTTGAGCTAGCTATCGAGCTAGCTGTCGAGTTTTAATATCCAACACTTCTTCACTTGCTTATTGGACAGATTTGCATGACTTTAACACTTTGACTTGAGCTCTTGTTCCTTGAAGTATTAAACACATCCTAGATTTACTCAATTACAAGTAAAGTGTGTTTTATCAAAAGATTAACCAATTCTAGATGACATATGTTCCTAACATAATTCACATATGTCCTAACATTGGACATTACCTTTTTCCTTCTCTCTCTTTTTTTTTTATTTTTTTATTTTTTTTATTTTTAAACTAGACATGATTTTTATTTTTTAATTAATTGG
>NW_027070390.1:97109-174261 GCF_002906115.3 Quercus suber
GGATATGGAAATTTTTATATTGTTTCCTTTACTTTGTTTATCACCGTTTCATCTTGATGAACCCATTAATGATTGTTTTGATAGATTGGAGGAACGCCTGGAGTCATCCGCTACCTTTTGGAGCTTGGTTTTTTAGATGGGGATTGCATGACTGGTACATATATTTGGATTGTTGCGTTCCTCTGTTTATTTGTTAATAGTGGATGCTAGTTTTACTTTTCATGTCTTAATTTTGTTTTAAAATTTTGTGTATTGATTGTTCTTTAATGATAAAAAATTTTGATTTAAGTTTTGGACCTCTAAATCAAAGTCCTTACTCCGATCCTGGTTTAAATGAACTAACATATTTTATAATATATGTTTGCAATTGGAAAATTGAAAATTGTAAAGAATTTTTCTTTTCTTTTCTTTTTGAGAAGAAAAATTGTAAAGACTTGGTGCACTTAAAAACAAAAAACAAAAAGACTGAAAAAAACATAGAAACCTGCCAAATGGTTTGAAGGTCAAGCCGAGACCAGAGTTGGGAATCTTTTAGGCAAGGGTAACATATTCACATTAACAAAGGAACACAAGTTAATTAAAGCCAAAAAAAGAACACACAAATGTAGAAACGTCAGATTTTGATGTTAACAAAGAACACAAAGGATCCCAAAGGTGATGTCATCTCACATGTTTCCTTCAAAGAAATGACCAAAGACCACAGAAACTTTGGCCTGGAAATACAAGTTTTTGTATCTTAACAACACTCCAACGTGATTTCAACTTCCTTCCCTTAGCCACAGGGCAGGTTTGACCGCTTTTATGTTTTTATTTATGACATCTTCTTTTCACAATGTTTCTGTCACTTTTACTGTTGATTAGACATGAAATTTAATGCAGTTATTTCTTTCTTTTTCTCATATAGGATATAATTAGACCAGTGGAGAGTAATTCTTCAGTTTAACCTCTGTTGTGGTAAGCTTCCATTTCCTTATTACTTTCGAAGATCAGAATGTTATGTTTTTAGTATTTTTTGGAAATTTACGTTCTGGCTCTTTGATTCTCTGTATTGAATACATTCATGGTAAGGTTTTGCAAAAAAATTGGACTCTGGATTTGGGTATTGTAGGTTGATATATATATATATATATATTAATTCCATTATATGTTTTGTTTTAATCAGTTTGTGGGTTTTTAATTTGATGTGGTCTTTCGAATGGATTATTAGAGACGTGTAGTTAGTATAGGATGAATAAAATTGTCCTTCTCAAGCAAGCAAGCAAGCATCTCCTAATCCATAGCATCCAGATGTATTGGTCTAGTGTGCTTATCCTCCTTAAGAAAGCCGTCAAAAATATTGAACAAAGATTCAACCCTTTCTTTCTTCTTCTTCTTCTCTTTTGGTAAGGGTCTAATGATGGTAGGGGAAATTTAAAAGTTTCTTAGGATCAAGTGTGCATTCCAAAAAAGAAAGGGGTGTTACGGCTTAAAATGGTGGAATATTGGAACAGGGCAGTGGTCACTCAAACTGGCTCCTTGTGGGAAGCATAAGGTGTTGTTGAAGGGTAGGTGCTTTTTAATACTGACACTTTTTAGGGAAGGGGCTAGGCAATTCTTAAAACCATGATGTTGGTGATGGAAAGAAAATCTTTTTGTGTTTAGATAGATGGCGTCCAGTTGAATTTTTGTATCAAACTTATGGATATAGAATAGTCATAGCAACAAGTTCTCTTGAAGCAAAAGTTGGACAGTCACTATGTTGAAGAATAAGATGTGGTGTTACAAGCCAGCAAACTGAGTTTGGTGTAGATAAAATATAATAAATAAGGATAGTGTGGTCTAGTCAGAATCTTCTTCAGGTATATTCCACCGAGGAAAGAATTTGAAGCTATAAAGAAGGGGGTGCCTTTGTGGAAACTGACCTGGTTTCCAATTGTAAAAAAAAGGGCGGGGTCATATAATACTAATTAAAGATTAAAGACCTTGATTAATACCTATATATATAGTTAAAAACAACAAATTAGAAATAGGCCGGTTAAGTGTTAACTCAAAATAGGCAAAAAGAGATGGGTATAGCAAGATTGAGAATATGAATGTGGATGATCGAGGAGGGCAAAATGGTGAATGTGTGTTAGGGTTGGTAAGGAAGTAGAGCGGTACTATAATTAATTAATTGTATATAGGTGCAGAAGAGATGGGTGAACATGCAAAGGAAAGATTTATTAACATGGCACTGCAAAATAAAAAAGGGAAGCCTATAGCTCATACTCTTTCTTGGATGGAACAATAAAAAAGTAAAATCCTCTTTGACCCCTAGTCGGCTGTGCCAGCTGCCTCTGTAACTAGTTTACTGCTAGTGTGTGAATTGTGTGTGTGTGCGTGTGAGAGAGAGAGACAGAGAGAGTGTTAGGGCGACTCATGCACCCTTAGGGTCACCATTTTCTCTCTCTTTATTAATTCTCTTTCTCCCACTTTATATATATATATATATATACATCATGTAGACATGATGATGATGATGATGATGGTCTTTAAAAATAAAGACAAAAGAAAGCAAGCAGTGTTGCGATCGTGTGGATGGGACATTCATAAATAAAGCCTCACTTGCACTTTCTGTTGGATTTTTGTTCTGTTTGAATAACACTTCCAAAACTTTTTTTTATATATATTTGTGATGGAATTGGAAAGAAGTTGGTATGGAAGAAAAGAAGGCCAAGTACCGTTTGGTACTGCTTAGCGTACGGGGTAGGTTGTCACCAACGAAGGAAAGAAAAAAAAAAGAAAAAATAGTGACTGTTGGGGTGCATTTAACAATGCACCCAAATTCCATGTAGACAACACAACACAACACCACACAAACACCTATTAACATTAACATTATGCATATAATAATACGTTTCTGCCTATACAAACAGCTTTGGCCTTTCCATTCCCAAACATGAAACACAGACACACTTCTTCTCACTCTCTCTCTCAGAGTCTCTGTAATGCTTTTGCCTTTGTCATTGTATGGCAGCCAATTGTCTCTCGCCGAGGGGTCGCTCTAAGCCTAGGCAAGCGTGTCGTCAGTTGGATCCGAACTTGCAACTCCAACTCTCGCGATCCACCTTTTACTACTCTCAGGTCAGTTTTTCCACTGACTTATTTGCTTTGATTTGGCCTTCAACTAGCTTGGGAAGGTCAAAATTAGGCACTTCGACATTATTGCAGAGTTGAGGGGGGTTTGGGGTTTTTATTTTTATTAATGTGTTTTTTAATTTGGAAATAATAATTTTATTTATTGAATTTTCTTAAATTAGCTAAATGATGCCAGTCTGAGTGTGTCTTAACTTATCAGCATGACTATTTTTATCATTTGATATATATATATATATATTTTTTTTTTTCAACGTAAATTACATGTACGACCATGTTTAAGTTAATGATTCTTTAAATTGATAAACCCACCTATTTTGCAAGTTAAAAAAAAAAAAGCCCAAACAAAAATTTCAATCACTCAAAAAAGAAGTTAAAAAAATTTCAAGTCAAATGTCTTATAGTTGCTAAGGCAGTTCATTCTATATTTTATAACTAATACCCATGGTGGCCATGGGTGATGCGTGGACAATGGGCATCTTTGATCTGGGGTAGCCTTTATCAATGACTCTTGAAAATTTTCCTTCATGTAAAAATAAAGAATAAGTCAATACTCGATCTAGCGTTGAGTTCTAGATATTTGACTTTTTTTTATTCAATTAATTACTCTTTGCATTCGGTTCATTGAATATCACCCTTCTTTGTTGTCTTGGCTGTTGGTTTCAGAGTTTTCCAACCCCAAGAATAAGACTCAAGCTTTGTCAGTGAAAGCAAAAGAGTTTATTTGCTATCTGTAGATTATTAAATATTAAAAAAAAACAAAACTTTTCTTTTTGAGGAAAATACTATGAGGACAAAATCCAAGATGGTGGGTCTTATCCATTTGATCTTATATTCATGAAAGTTTACAACAATTTAGTATCTATTTAATGGGTTAAGAATTTTTTCAAAAGAGATACCAAAATATGTCAAAAGATATTTTGTACACAAAAGCAAGTGTTCTAATTTGATTGGTATATATATAATGTTATCCAATATTCAAATTCTTGTAAAAGAAGAAGTCATTTGGCATCACTATTATATTCAAAGATTTATTTGAATGATTTTGGTTTATAAATTATCTTTCAAATACATACCTAAATGGTTGAAATTCTATAGAAAACATTGACGCATGGTGCCCATCATAGATATCACATTTTGTTAGGTTCACTTGTGCTTCTACATGTCTAAACGAATTAATGATAATTTCTGACACATCAATATAATAATAATAATTGACTGCGTGCACATTACCATTTCATATGCAGCCTGATTAGCTGATTTTACTATATTTTATATCGATTATCAGGTTAAAATCTTGCAAAACAAAAAAGGAAAAAGGATGAACAATATAATATAATCAAATTGTTAGAAGATATCTGATTTGGCTGAGATTTTATTTTATTTTTTTTCCATTTTTATTAATAGTTTAGGTGAACTTCTAGCAAATTCAATGAAATTATTATGGCTTTCATTATAATATATATCAATACTCGATCTAGCATATTAAATCAGGTTTTAATATGCAACTTTCTTTTCACTTCGTTTTCAATTTTTTAACAGCGATGCTTGCGATCTAGAGATAGAGAAGGAGGAGAAAATAAACCTTGCGAGACATACATGAGAAGGAGACAGACATTTTGGAGAACTACCACTGGTAAGTTTTTCTTTTTTTCATTCAATTTGGTTGGATTGATTTTTATTTAGGTATTTGGGTAACATTAGGTTTTGATTTGCTTTTTAGAAATTTGGGGTTATATATGATTTTGGTTTGGAGTAACAAAGCCAATTCTGAATTGTACTTTTCTGATTTTGTCGGGGAAATTGAACAAGCTGGCTCTGGATCAGCTTTCTGTGTTTGATATGCAGAAAACGGTGTCGTTGGTTGCATTGGCCAATTATATTGCTCGTAGGCAAAAGTAATATAGGTATGTATCAATGTGCCTACTAATCTTATATTCCATAGAAATAGTATACTCTGTTTGGTGAAATGAAATGTAGATAATCTGTATGGTAAAATATTCCATAGAATTGTTTTCTTTATGTACATAAATGTTATGATTTATCAAAAAAATATTACACAAATATTATACCTTATGTTACATTTATAAATTAGTTAGAATTTAGAAAGATGATACACTCTCCTTATTATTTTATTTCTATATAAATATATTTAATTATGAATTATAAATTAATTACTCTACTATTATGAAAAAAATAATTATTTTTACATATATGTGTATACATGTGTTTTGAGTTTATCTTGATTGAACGATCTAATAATATCATATCTTCGTCCTAAGCAGAAATTCCTGCCACATTGTAGATACGAAGTAGGATAAATTAACCACATTTTATTTCTTCAAGTTCCTGCTATTTATTTATTTTTGCTTGATTTATTTATATAGCAACGCAAAGTAGTATAAAAGCTAAAATTTTGATGGAGTTATTTAAAAGGAAGTTATGTTTGGCAATTCATGTATGTAACTGTTTCAAAAAGGATTCACCAAATAGTTGAAGAATCTTGAAATGAAAGTGGAAATTAGGTCCTCAACACAATAGAAAACCATTGCATTGAAAGTGGAATTTGATCTGAATCTAAGCATTTGTGGGTGTGATTAAGTGCAATCAAGTTTTCGAAAGGATAAAATATATATCGATAATGGATGTTATGGTTGGTTCTGTCCGTGAATAATAAAGTCATAATACATTGGTCTAATTGAAATAAACCTTTGTGCTTTTAGCTTAAATTCAAGGATTGAAGAAGCTTGGGTGCAATATCTTGTAGATTTAGTCACCGGTGCACTTGAGCTAAATTTAATCATTGGGCTTGTTTTTCTTAGTGGGATTCTGATTCTCTTGGAATCTGTTTTTTATCTCAATTCATTTAAGAATGATGTGGAGTGTGGACATTAATTGGGTGCCATCGCAAAAATGATGAACCATTGCTGGGTAGTCACTTTGTCTCTCTACTAGCATATACAAACACAACAATACTTGGAAATTTTCATTTTTAAAACTTAGCATGCCATGTATATGTCAAGCACATGACAATATCCTCAAATGGTTTCCTTATATAACTACCATGCAAGCTAGAGAAATAACCATGGTGTTTATGATCTGTAAAGTACTAATTGAAATTTTGGATTTCAATACATTGATGTAGCCAAGTTGTTCACTCTCTCTTTTACTGCCATGTCACATGATACAAAAGGGTCCAATACCATGATATTTTCAGTGTAATAAAACCATTTGATTATGATATGTACTATTTGATTAAAGAAAAAGGTAGAGCAATTATCATGATTGAAGGGAGACTGTATAACATATAGGACACAAAAGCAAATAGATTAATACTTTATTTTATTCCATCACATAAATAACCCATAAAGCAACAAGCTAGTCATTCTCAATACACACTGCGATACATTGAAACGTAAAATGGTAGCATCTATTTATTTCCCTTCTCATTAGCCTTTTCGTTAGAATGAAGGGCTGAGAAAAAAAAAAAGGGTTAACTTTCAAAGGAGTCCCTTGAAACGCAGCTCCACCAGTCCCAGGAGCAACCATCTTTCCAGCATTGCTGCCACTGCCCTTTGAAGAGTTATCACCGCCACTTTGGACACCAACACCACCAACTTTGCCCCCATCACTTCCTCCTCCTCTGGCCCCTCCACCAGCACCAACACCTTTGCCGTCCATTTTGAATATGTGTAGCTGCTTAGTATGTATATGTATTACTAACTTATACAGATGTGTGGATTAAAGGAAGATATGGCTGCGTATTTATAGGGAGTTGTGGTCAAGTAATTTAATGGTCACTTTGGTGTACAATGAAAAATGGATTCTCGGAAAATTGACAATTCCTGAATGCTTGCATGGATTAGTGTAGAGGTCACTCATAGATTACTTGAACTTTTCTCAAAATTGGAGTTGTAATTACTAATTACTTAGGCCAAACGATTAAAATAAAATTGGAATTGAATGTTGGTATATTACTAATTACTATAAGCTTCTTGCTGCCTTGGTATATTTTTTGTGATGTATATAAACTTTCATATTATCTCTTGGCAAGTTTGTGTCCTATGGGAGTAGTTTATGGAACTTGTGATATTGGGATGTAACAAGAAGTTGTATGTGTATATATGGCAGGGAGTGTTGGGAACTTGTACGTGTATATATGGCAGAAAGTTGTGATGTTGCAGGGGAGGGGGGGGAAAAAACCTATAGCCGCGTTTTGAAAAACGCAGCTACAGGTACGTGGCCGTAGCCGCGTTTCTAAACGCGGCTCAAGCTTGACCTATGGCCGCGTTTTCCAAAACGCGGCTATATGTCAGCAGTCGGAGCCGCGTTTATAAACGCGGCTCAAGCGTGACCTATAGCCGCGTTTTTCAAAAACGCGGCTATAGGACTAGCCCCAAATTCGATCTTTACAGGGGAGGAAACGCGGCTTCAGGTCTTACCTATGGCCGCGTTTTCATGAAACGCGGCTATAGGGATAACCTATGGCCGCGTTTTTCAAAAACGCGGCCATAGTTCTGTTGCTGCGGTACTTAAGCCGCGTTTCGAAACGCGGCTATTAAAAACGCGGCTATAGGATATAGCCGCGTTTTTTTGGGCTATAGCTGCGTTTTTTAAACGCGGCTATAAACCCCTTTTTTTGTAGTGCACTCATTTATTGTCTTTGTTTTGCAAATCATCAGTTAGTAAATATATGATAATGGTAAGAAGCGTTACAAACAAGACCACTAAAAAAAATATATATATATATATATATAATTAATTAGCCACTATTATTATGGAGTAGTAGTCTATAATTTTACATATCCAAAAAAGTGGAATATATAGAGTTTTCTTAAAGGTATGTGTAAAGATTCACTATATGTGTGTGTGTGTGTGTGTGTGTAGAAAGGTAAACAAAAAAAGGTATATTTAAGGTTTTATTAACTTAAAAACTAATGAAAAACCAATGGTTAATAAATTAAATTATAGTATTAATAAAATATTTAATGAGACTATCCTAAAAAAATTATCACGTGTAACACGCAGGTATGCAACTAGTTCTTTTATAAATCCTGAAACATAATGTTGGAGTAATCTTGGGAGCATTTGTTCACTGACCTTAGAAATACAAAAATAGGATTTTTAAAAAAAGAAATTGCTCTAAACTTCCTTACCTTTCTTCTTCTTCATTTCAAAACAAAACACAATTGAGACTACAAGAAGAAACATTACAGCAACAGAAACTCCCAGAATTGCCAACATCCTCTTTTTCTGAGTAAGACCATTTTTCTTAGCATATTGAGCTGAGTAAAAAATAAATAAAAATTATTCAAATGACATCATAAATTTGAGAAGTTCATTGAACATAAATAGTTATTATTGATGCAATTTTACAGAAAAATGAGAGTAGGGACGAAACAATGGGTTTAAGTAGAACAAGTGATTTTATTTTATTTTATTTAAAAAAAAAAAAAAAAAAGGAGAAAATGTGATTCTCTTTTCGAGGTCCAAAGTATCAAAAGAACAAAACAAAAAAAGCAAACATGTTCTCACAAAAATGTCAAGTGCCATATGTGATTCTCTTTTTTTGAGGCTGAAACATGTTAAAAGAAGAAACAAAAGACAAAAATTGCAAACCTAATAACAATGTCAAACAACAAGAGTTGTTCTTATTAATATAAGTGGAATCATAATTCAAATCTTTCCTCCCCTATTGTAACAATAAAATAAAAAAGTCAAATAAAACAAGTATTACATAGTAGGAGGACCAATTACGAGTGATGAATATAATTGTAGAAATCTTGTGTTATTAGGTGTATACTGTATACAACTCTTAAATAATTTTTACTTTTCCACACATTGTATGAGTTTTGAATTATTATGAAATAGATAAGTTAGACATTGTGAAAATTTTGATACTTTTAGATAATTTAACAAAACCATATATAAATTCTTTCCCATATGGAACATAATACTCGTTTAGATTTGTACTATATAATTTGAAATGGATCTATTTTAAATGGAAAAAACCATTTTTCAATAATTTGACCTAAGTCAACTTTAAAGTAAATACCATAGGGAAAATTATATGTTGGATTAGTATTCTATATAAACTTCAGACTAAAATAATACAATAGACATGAATCTTCACTAACGCTTTATTTGTTTTGAAGTAAAACAAATAAGATTTTTATGTGTTTAGTATGGCAAATAATATTTTTCAAGCAAACAACCAAGATTAGGCAACTACCGCTAGAGCAGTGTCTTTGGCCACTAGAATGGTGGCTTTGGTTATTAAACCTTTGACACGCTGTTTTAGTGACTAGACTGCTAGCATCTGCTACTGGAGTGATGGCTCCAGCCACCAAAATGTTGGCACTTGTCGTTGGAGTGATGGCTCTAACCACCAAAGTACCAACATCGTTTGCCTAGCTCACTGGATCGGTGACCTAGCCACCAAATGGGGTGAGAGAAGTCACTGTGTATTTTCATAAAATGTTTTTTCCAAAATTTTAAAGATAAAAGATGAAAGAGTTCCTAATACAACTGCATCCACACGTATATATAAATCTTGTCCTAAAATGTTTTTCCAAAATTTTAAAGATAAAAGATGAAAGAGTACCTTATACAATTGCATCCACACGTATATATAAATCTTGTCCTTGATCAGGATATTTTCTTGTGTCCACCAAGTCCCCTTGCCATGTCAAGCAACCTATCCCTCCCTCACTCTCATTTGCACTTGCGTAAGCCATGCAAGAACAATTCCTCAAACACTTTTGTTTACACTCATTCATACTCAACCTCATGTCCACATGTTCTATTGAAGTATCCGGCACCTTCATTTGTTCCAACTTCACGAAACCTTCTCTGTTGTTGCACATGGACACTCGCTTTTTCCTCATGCAATCATGAGATGACTTGGGTTCAAATCTAGGAAAGCACTTGCACTCAAAAGTGACCACGTTGTATGGGTCACAATAACTATTTGGACCGCAATTCAAATACTTATCGCATAACTCTTGTAGGGCGGACCAATATTCGACCCATCTAGTCTCCTTCCATAAGGACCATTTCATAATTCCTGATTTATTGACCATCATTTTAGAAAAAACTTTGGGGTCAGATAAATTTAATAATGTATGGTCCATAATGGTGGTTTCATCTTGATTATTCACAAACTGAACATCGAAGTATTTTGATGTCATTTTGGGTACACCACTCCATCTTAGACCAGTCCAAGATCTAGCACGCCATAATATAGTCCGACCCATGTATACAAATGCTTGAGGGTACCCAGTTGTAACTATTTGAAATGAGTAGTTGCCAATTCCTGGGTCATCTTTGGACTTCCAAGATGTTAGGAATCGGTTCAACCCGGTCTGCCAGTCCAGCCCAAGTTTCATAAACGGAAGCATAGTATTGGTGGGATAATCAAAACTTTGCCATGTAACACGTTGGCTGTCTTGTTGAACCAAAACAAGATTTCCTATATCTAAGAGCTTAGCCATAGAATTATTTGTGGATGAGACAGAAAAAGAAACATAGGTGGACCAAATAGGAGTGGTTTGGTTTTGGGTGTGGAGTACAAGGTTTCCCTTACTGTTGATGGAGAGGACTCCGGAGGTATAATTGAGAGGAGCGTCTCTGTTTGCAACCCACACAATGGGTGATTCGGTGATTTGGTTATACCAAATTCCAACGTAGCAGTGACTGGAACTGCTGGGGCTGAAAAACCCAAGTGCAAAGGTTTACTGGTTTGAGAGTAGAAGTTGACCATCACCATCCTTGAGGGGTTGGTCTGGTGTTATGGTGTCAAGGGAAGTGCAGATTGGACAAACAAGAAGAAGGGAGAGAAGAAGCAATGATGCATTCCCTTTAGCAGGATTCATTATCTTTTCTAATGAAGAGCACAGTAATAGGACTTGTGGCTGAATGGCTAGTATAGACTAGCCATATAAAAAAAAAAATCAGTTCTTCTTCTTTTAAAAATAAAGTTAAATGAGTCATTCGACATATGCAAGCTGTCGTCAACTTGTCAAGCTTAGGAACCACACTTTACGACATAGTTCTTCTTCTTTTCAAGTGACTTCAAGGAGATAATGACACTCTCAATAAGGCACCTTCACAAATATAAGTGACCGCAAAAGTAGAATTTGGCCAAATTTAAGCAAAAAGAAGGAAATGGTTACAACTTTTTGTCACCCATTTCTTCACATTTCTCCTTGCTATACCAGAGGATCAACCATCAAAGTTATAAACTGTTGTTCTAACTTATTTGGTAATATTGTCGTGGTCTGAATTATTCTTTTAAGTTACATACTAGTAAAGTTAATTGCAAGCAGAAATTTGGAAGGCTTGAGTAACATAAATACTACTAAATTTGGAGGGTTTTATAAGTATTATGTAGCACGTACTGTAACTTATTTAGTATCAGAGGCATCAAAAATACAAAATTATAGCACAGTTTTTTTATTTTATTTTAAATTTGGATAAATATAATAGGATTTAAAACCCATATTATCTACTACATGTTAATTATTTTTTATCATTCATTATTTGATTGACAATAGACTGCCAATTAATCTAACTGAAACTTACACCGCAACTTTGTTTTAAGGCCATTTATACCATATTTGATACAGGTGAGGTGATTACAAGCTATCATCACAATAACATGCCTCTAGTGTTTAAAAAATAAATGCAAAAAAAAAAAAAAAAAGAAAGAAAGAAAGATATATTGTTTTAATATAGTAGTCTATCAACTACTCAATTTATGATTATCAATTAGAAGAAAACTAGCCGCGTACTCACGCGATGCGTGAGAATATATAAATATTTTGTAATAGGGTATAATATATAAAAATTAACAATTACTTCAAATATTATTTATTTTTTTAAAAAATTCTACAAGTATTTTTCATCTTTTTATATCTACAAAGTACAAATATATCATACTATTATATTTTGTATGTTTGATTAATATTTTTTTAAGATAAACTATATTTTTCTAACTTCTGTTGTAGTGTGTTATATTTGATATACAACTAAACTTTATAAGTTTTCAAATTTCTCATCGCTTAAGGAATAATGAGATTATCATAATAATAAAAATTCATCACAAAATTACAATGTTATCTTAACAAAATTAAAATGAAACAAAAGGAATAAAAGACATACTTTATATAATTTATTACTCAAAATTGGTAAGTATATTCAAATTCATAGCCATGTAGAATATGTTTTGATATAAACTCAAATTCTTATTTCTAAAAAACTAAGTATTAACCCAAATCAAAATTCAACCAAAGCTTTAAAAGGGAGAGAGAAGACTCTATCATGGGAAATTAAAAAAAAAAAAAAACCAAAACACATATTTAAATATAAAAAACCATCAACCTTAATCAAAATTATAAGAGAGAGTATTTACAATTTTTTGTGGGGAAAATATGGATTGAATGGAAGAAATGATATCAAATTTATACAAAATAAAATGGGGAGAAGAAGAGTCAAAATATAATACAGAGAAAATGATGAAGGAAGTATGATAGTAAAGTAGAGAGTAGTGGGAAGATAAAGATAGTCAAGTAGAGAATAGTGGGGAGATAAAGAGGTAAAAATTTAATAGACCCTCACTTATACTAATTTCCATCAAAGACCAAATTGTCAAACACATGTCATTGATTCTACTCATGTCCACTACACACATTCATCAACGTGTCTATATACAAATCACGCACTTGCCATTACATTCATTTTATCAATGTTTTGAATTTCCACAAAGAATCAAAATAGTGCATATATGAATTGTAAGTGTGTGAGTCACTTATATTATCATGATGTTGTGGTCAAAGTTAGTGGCAAACTTATTGAACTCGACCAATTGTTTTTGCCTCAGAGAAGATGGCTATTAGCATTCGAAGTCATGAAGTTTAAATGCCTATGGGAAATTATCATAATGTATTAGCTGCTATGCCCCAAAAATAGCAGTTGCTCCTACCTTCATTGCATCACATCAGCTATATCATATTATGTTTAATAAGGGAAGAAATAGAAAAATATGATATTTAAAACTCAAGTATAGGAGTATTGTTATGTTTTGTCTAAAACTCATGTACACGATATTCTAGACCTTCAATAGGAGACAATTCCAAAAAGAAAATCAAGTAGTTGAAAGAAAGTAGCATAATCCAAAATCTAAAACTAAAAACCCAACTGTTGTTCATGTACACAATATTATAGATAGATATTCAAGAATTAAAAACCAATTAGTTTCTCCATTCGCATAACAATTAGTTTAAAGCTAGATACTAATGGAATTTTAAAAGAATTCAGTTTTCTAAATTTCCTCACTCCTAAAATCCCAAACAATTTCTCAAAATCTAAACAATCCCCAAAGTTGTTTGTCAACCAAATAGGCCAACTAAGGTCCAAAACACAAAAATTCCAGCCACAACACAACAATCTACTTAAGCTTTTTTTTTTTTTTCCAAAAACAAACACACACACACACACACACAAGGGAGAGGAAAATGGGTTCTAACACCGAGGTACACCACAACTCCACTCAAAAGTCATGGTAACTTTTAAAGGAGGGTGGGACAAGTTATACTACACACAACACACTCTTTTAAGCAATGTGTGACAATTAGAGTTTCATTTAAAGAAGTTAAGATGAAAATATTTAAATTGTTACACCCCAAGTTCTATACAACAAAAAAAATTTAAGCTTCAAACTGTACTTTGTTTTCTCTTCCATTGGCCCACAATTTCTGGGACACCAAACAGTCCAATTAAATAATAAACAACAAATTATTAATATAAGGAGAGAGAAATCTTATTTAGCTAATGTGTGTTGGACCATAAAAAGCAAATTATCAAGCACCACCCAAGAAAAACAACAAATTTATTCCCCTTTCCTTCAAAAGGTTCTAAGAAAAAAAAAATTACCAATTGATTGGTATGAACTTCAATAGAATAAAAAGCTTCCAGTGATTGCAAGGCTTAATTGTTGCTATCTGTCAAGAAATTGACAAACAAAACAAAGATAAACATCACATTGAAGTTAATTATCAGACAGAAAAACAGTATGGCAAACATATTGAAAGTAACATTCCTGCAATCTAGAGAAGGGCAACCATAATGCAATTTATAACAAACATGATCAAATGCTCAATTCAAATCAATTTTGAAAAAGAAAAAACATATTTGAATAGTTTTGAGACCATGAAAACTCAAACTCATTCATCATGAAATCCCAAAATTGAATTACATTTTTTTTTCTAGTAATGAGATGGAAATAAATAAATAATAAGAATAATATAGCAATAACAAAAAGAACCATTAGTAGATGAAAAAAAAAAGTGGTTAAAACAATAAATAAAAAATAAAAATTAAAACCGAAAGAGAAAAAAAATTGGAGAAAGAGAGAGAGTATTGACCTTTTTGTCGTGGATAACTTGGGAAAAATAGGGGAGAGAGTTGTATATGAAGTAATTAAGAAGAAATTTATATGAAAATTAAGATGGAAGAGAAAGAGTGGAGGTAGATGAAAGGTTGAATGAAGTGAAACTATTGAATTTAAGAAGATATAATGGAAATTTTTTTAAAATCTAAAGAAAATCAAATGAAAATTAAAAAAAAAAAAAAATTATTGGGGGGATGAAATATTGAACTAAAAAGACAATAATTGAAGAAGATGAAAAGTTGAACAAAGTAAGAATTGCAAATAAAGACCAAAAAAAAAAAAAAAAAAAAAAAAAAAAAAAAAAAAAGAAAAGATGCTAAAGATGTAGTGCATAAAGAACTTTATAAAATTTATTACAAAACTCCATTATTATATATAGTATAGATATGTATAGACATTATTTTTAGTTTTTTTTATTCTTCATTGATAATATTATTTAGTTATAAACATCTAAATTAAAGTAGACAAATATGTAAAGGTAAAATTATATATAATGTTAAACCACCAAAGATGAATGTATAAAGTCAATAATCTATTTATATTTTTTTGTTAAACACGTTAGTAATATAAAAAATAGAAAGGTTTTAAATATTTAAAAAGAATTTTTAGTAGATTGTAATATAAAAAAAAAAAAAATCTCAATATTTTATGTAACTTTTCCCATAAGATCAATATTGTTGACATCCTTTATATTCAAAAAACACTGAAACACATAAACAAAGAGATTAATTGTGCAGAATTGCAAGAGTATATACGTGATATTAGTATTTCATTTACAACATATACATGATATATACATGATTCATGGTCAGTTGGTATGAACCATTATAATTACATCCTCTTCGATGATAGCAGCGACAATTTCAGTTTGCATTAGTAACTTAAAATCATTTTTAACAGCAACGCCATCTCTCCCCTATAGCCTTTAATTTCATGCACACTTCAAGCATTGTCAGTTGCTATGAACCGTAACAATTACATCCTCTTCAATGATAGCAACGGCAAATTTAGGTTGCATTAGTACCTCAAAATCTTCTTTAACAACGAGGCCATCTCTCTAAACATAGCTACATTGGCCTTCTATAGGTACAAGGTTGAACACAGCTACAAGAAATCCTAGGGAACTGAAGTATTTCACCATCATATCCTTTCTACAACAAAGATTTATCAATGACATCATACAAACCAAACGTTGATTCCAAAAAGTTATGAAAATTAATTAAGAATTATAAACCTAAAGTAGAGATGCAAGTAAAATAAAAAAATCAACAGAGAGAGAGAGAGAGAGAGAGAGAGAGATAACCTTTTTTTTATGAGAAAAAACTATGTAGAGAATGGAAGAGAATGACGAATTTATAGTGAAATGGTGTGAATAAGAAGAGACAAAATAAGATAAGATGAAAGGGAAGATGAAGAGTGATATTAAAGTAGATGGTAGTGGGGAGATGAAAAGGTAAGGGAGAGATGAAAAGGTAGGGGAGGGAGAAAGGTTGGAGTAAGTGGAAATATTAAAAAAAGAAAGAAAAGTAAATGTTAAAAAAATTAGAGAAAAATTGGAAAGAAATAGGATAATGACATGGTAGAAGTAAATAAATAAGTAGTGGGCTAGATTTATTATAGGATGATAGTAGAAGTAAATAAATAAGTAGTGGGCTGCATTTATAGGAATGGAATTTATAGGGCTGAAAATTGTAAAAACCATTTTAAAATTGTAGGAAAAATTATATTACAAAAAAAAGAATGACGTGGGAGCTGATGTGGTGTAGCATGAGAGCAGCAGCATTAAACTCCACGCTTCAGCTTTTAGTAATATATAGATAGATGAGTGGGCTCTTAGTTAATGATATCGGTAATTTCACATTCCAACTTGGATGCTTGGACTGTGATTGATGGCACTTCCACTTCCACATAAGATGTTTGGACCAGATAATTTTTTCCACCGTGTTTGACACTTCACTGTGATTGATGGCACTTCCCTAATTCATACGTTGATACCCTGTTTTGACCTACTTGTTTTACGTGTTAAAACAAGCAAGATATCCCTTAAGTCATGGCTGTCAAAATAGGATAAATTAAAAAGTGATAAGAAGGGTGGACCGGTGAAAATCAATAACAAATTAACCATATCAATAATTTATAAAAATATTATAAAATAATTTGTGACTGTAACATTACTCTTAACAACTTGTCACATAGATTTTATTGTGATTTTTGTGAAACTATTGTATCCATAACTTTCACTAGTATGTAACATGTGCTTACGCACAAAAATGATAAATTGTTGTCGTACTATTGATGTTAATTTGGGTTATTAAATATATAGAACATTAGTTCGACCGGGAAATTTTGAGGTACTAAAATGATTTTTTCTTATAATTTTAATGATATTGGTTATGCCAAATTTCTCATTACACTATTGTTATATATATAATTTTGAAAATCACTATTAGACATTACATATACTATATCAATTCACTATCTTTGTCCGTGAAATTCTGCTAAATACAATACAAAATAAAAGAATAAATTGGTTCAATATTTTCTAAATTGAATGGAGATAAATGCATGGAATTGTTTAGCTCAATCACAGTTTGTTACGTTCAAGATCTTCATATACAAAATATCTAAACAGAAACAGTTGTTGGTCCAGTGTTATGGTGTCAAGGGAAGTGCAGATTGGGCAAACAAGAAGAAGGGAGAGAAGAAGCAATGATGTATTCCCTTTAGCAGGATTCATCATTTTTCTAATGAAGAGTATTGTAATAGGACTTGTGGCTGACTGGCTGGTATAGAGAGCTTGATAGCCATATAAAAAAAGTCAGTTGTTCTTTTAAAAAAAAAAAAATTAAATGAGTTATTAGACATACTGAATCACGTGTACCTCAAGGACCTACTCAATCACGTGTACTTGTCAAGGACCTACTCAACACGTGTACCTTGAAAGATACTTAACAATAACTCCGGTCTTCTTAGGCAACTTTAAGTCCTAGGAAACAACTTTTGACCCTAGAACTCAGATGTACAATGACAAAGTGACTGGTCAAGAAAAATTATTGGGTGGTTCTTCCTCCCTCCTCTCTTTTTTTTTTTTTTTTTTTTTTTTGAGAAAGATATTGGGTGGTTTTTTTAATAGGGATTGTTTAACTGGTAAAGAAAAATTATTGGGTGGTTCTTCCTCCCTCCTCTCTTTTTTTTTTTTTTTTTTTTTTTTGAGAAAGATATTGGGTGGTTTTTTTAATAGGGATTGTTTATCGTCAAACAATCAACCACAAAAGATTTAAGTAATAACCCAATGATAATAAATAAATAATTATATAACTTTTGTTGTCTTTTATATCACCTCCTCCCCATTATCTTTCTATCTCAATAATAAGAATACAAAAATTGTGGTCTACTTCATTGGTTATTGCAAAAGTTGTGGTGGTAAAATAATTGTTATTGGGTTTGTCTAAAAGTGATTGTTTAGCCAAACAGTCAACAATTAAGGTTCAAATGATAGCCCAACAATGATAAATAAATAATAATATATCCTTTGTAGTGTTTTATTAAAGTACCTTTAAAAAAAATATATCCAATATATCATATCAGACAAAAATACAGTGAACTATAATTAAACGTATATAACATATATCAAACATTTTTCATACTATACTAGTTCACAAATATTTCAACTAATGTGCAAATATTTCAACTTCATTACTTTTATTGATAGTATTGAATCTATTTTTAGTATTTGTTAAGGTGTGTCGTTACGTATGTAAAACTCTTTACCAACAGATAAGGAAAAGATATAAATTATTTTACTTCTCTAATTTAAGTAAAAATTTAAATATTTTCTTAAATTTTATAATTTTTTGGGCGGTTTAAATCCATACATGATATGAGTTCGATACATTAAAAAAAAAAAAAAAAAAAATGAAGTGACCCGATCAAGGTATTTTTTTTACTTGTGTGTATGCTTTCATGAGATAGAGAGAGCATGCTGTGAGTTTGATATTCCCACAACAGAGTTTAAGAACTTGTAGCTCACTATTTAAAATTTTAAACTGATCACACCCATCCTTCATTAGCAAGTATAAAGCATCAGCAAGTACATTTTGATGCCAATCTACTAACAACTTGGTTATATGAAAGATTGTTTGTGTTTGTGTTCAGGCAAAGCAAGCAAAGATAGTGTAATTTGGAAGATGACTCGACTGAATCGAGAAGACCAAGGTCCACAGGAGCATAATTGGACACCACCAATTAATAAAGCAAAAGATTCTCCCTGATAATATAATTCACCAGAAAACATGATCAAAATATATGTAATAGCAAAAGTTTCAATACCAGTTAAGCACGCACAAATATTCATAAACTTCCCATGTCACCAGAACATTGATTGCTAAAGTACAAACAAAACCCCTGGCCCTGGCTCAACCATATGCTCAGCTGTAACTTTTCACAATATGGTCCAAGTACAAAACTACCTAGGATAAATCAGCATCTATACAATCCAAAAAAGAAAGAAAAAAAGTTGTGTGAGATTTTACATTTTCGTTCACAAGGCAAGGTATTATTGTTAAACAAGCAATAAGGCCATCTGCAAATTGTTTCTCGCGAATAAGTAATATCTCATATTCCAATATGTAATGGGTTTAGTCTCCAAAACACCTATTTTACTTTTTATTCCTTTGCAAATTGGTGGATATTGGATGTCTTATGCAAGAAAGGTGGGTTGATTCTGATGATCATCAAGTTCCTCTTCCCAATATTCATTAACAATCTTACCACTGCCAGTCACCAAGTCATAAGCTCCATATAAAGCCATAAAAATTATCTATTGGCTCTCAAGACCCATATGATGGGCCTTCAAATCACTGCTGTGCTAGAACGAGCTATCCTTTGAGCTTCTTCCAAGTCTTTCAGAAACCTGCTTTTTTTTTGCCAAAATGATTATTGGATGAAATCGTGTAAAGCAAGGATAGTTTCAACTTTAACTACATTCCATCAAATAACTAAACTAGCCTCAAATTATCACTATATAGCTAAACTAACCTCAAATTATCACTATATAGCTGAACGTATCCTATAAATATGACAAAAGTATAAAATAAATACAAGTTATGGATATTTGTATTAATTGAGATTTAAGTTCAGTAAAGTGTGACTGAAGTAATAGAAGCCTGGCTTATAACAACCTTCCGTTCTCTAGGCTTTGGTCGAGATTGGGTCAAAAATGGAACTTCAAAAGAATTTTGATTTGTAGATTTTAAGTAGCCACAAATCATTGCATGCTTGCAACCTACATGGGATGAATAATGCCAAACCAAAATCCACATGCCCAACATAGGTTCACCAAGTGTCAAATTAACATGATGCAATCCAACCCACAACTACATTCTCAAATTTGCAGCTGATGCAAGAAAGATGAAGGCCATAGAAGTTAGCATTTAAAGCTAGTGTGTGCCAAGCATGAACCACAGCTAGCACAGCAATACCGTGCTTCTAAAATCACAATGATGATTCAAAAGCATACATACCTCTTAGAATTCAGAACCACAGAACCACCAAGTATAAAACGAATTCCAGAATTGCTGGCATTTTGTAAAGCAACAGAACGTGACTCTTCATATGTCGTCCCTCCAACAATGAATATGACTACGTCCTGTGGCCTGCTCAAAGATGAAGTGTTTGTCATTCAAGCTATATTATCCAAAGCCTTTTAAAAATCTTTATTTGAAGGCTATAAGCCTATACCTTTCACTTCAAAGGCTATGGCTATCTCAAATATATATTAACGTTCAATCCTACAATAGTCTGTCCATGCTTGGAAAGCCTTTACTATAAGATGTAACAGCAAAATGGAGGGGAAAGAAAGGGGACTTGAGTAGAATGGTAGAAAAACTTGAGAGGATAGGTGATCAGGGGCATATATATCTGATTTTGATGTTAACATCTACTTCTAGCTTACCATTACTTTTGTTTCTGGAATTTATAGACATTTTTAATTTCATATCTTAGTCCTTTTCCCCCCTCTTTTTAGTATTTTCTTACAAGGGGAGGAGATTCCCTTTAAGCTGGACCTCATTGGTTTTAGTTTTTCTGTTGTACATGTTAATTTTATTACTTTTGGGTCTTCTTTTTGTCATCCCATGTACTAGGATTGTGCCCCTTTTTGCACTTTCTTAATGAAAAAAATAAACTATTATATAATCTTTTTTTTCAAGTGTTTTCCTTGCATGCCTCCCATGCACTAGGATTTCTCCTTCTTTTTTTTTTTTTTCCTCTTAATACAATTTATTACTTATCAAAATTATATATCTAATTTGGATGCATGGTAATCAAGAAGCTACGCAGACACAGTAATAGTTTCCATTAAATGAACAATAATCTAAGTTCTGGGGGTAGGCTCCAAAGATAAGAAATCCCTAATTGATACCTTTGGTGTGTGACCTGCCATAAATTATGTTGATATAATGTGGTTTGCTTCAAATGAGACATAAGCGGACCAGCATACCTTGATTTCTTTGTTTTTTTTTTGGGGGGGGGTGGGGGGGGGAAGTTAGGGACCAGCATACGTTCTTTAACAAGTGCTGAAAGTTAGACTTTAGCATGATATATCTGATGAGAGATAATATGTTATTTAGACTGAGAAATTTGTATGAAGTGGGTTTTTCCTCATAAATTCTTCTCATTATTAAAGAGTAAAATTAGTAACATAACTAGAATTATCTTGGCACTACTTCCTGATAATATGCACACATACATGTACATACAAACCTACACACATACATAAACATGTGCCACACAAATGCACAAGAAGTTCCAGTTACCAGTTTTTGCAGTCTGACCACTGGTTATTCATTTAAGCCCGGTTTTTTCAGAAAATCTTGTTTTACCGTTTTAGGCTATATTTGGATTGGTATAGAGTTCTTGATTGAACCAGTTGAATCAGCTGGTCTGCTCAGGTTTTTAAAACAGTGGAAAGAAACCACGCTACATTATTTGCAAGAGATAAACTGCAACATTCTTGGGAAGAAACAGTTATTTTAGAAAACGAACCTGCCCTGCTGAAAGTGATTGCCAACATATGGGTAGTCCACATCTCTCAACCGTCCCTTGGAAATGCTTTCCATGGTTTGGAACAAAAGGGGCTGGTGCTGGGTGTAAACATTCTCAACCCCCTACAGCATGTGGGAAAATGATGTATAAGCATCTAACCACATCCGCAAGCAGAAAGTGAAGTGTTTCTAACTAACCTTCAGTCCACGAGCCATGTTACGAGCAATATTCAAAAGATCTCGATTTCCAAAAAGATCCCCAGTTCGCTTATCAACCCCTGCTTGCTTCAAGACGAACTGGACAAGCTGTCATACCATGATGGCCAATTTTTCAAAACCAGTGAATCATCTAGCAACTAGCTAGGAACACAACAATTTCAACATATTTGCTGCTCTACTAAAACATCAAAGCATGCATAACAGAAATGCTGGTTTGCTTATTTTACCCCTGGTTTGTACTTGGCAGACCGAGAAGCCAGTTTGTTGAAAAGTTGCATCAATTGAACAGGGCTTTCCTTCTCGTAGCGCAAAGCATAAAGCATCACTAAGCGTAAACGGTCAATATCAGATACACTTTCATTGTTTAAAAGATTTGTCACTGCCTGCATTGAAGTTTGAAAAAGGAAGAATGTCATTGCTCAACATTTGAACAGTATACTAGATATTTCTGGCTCTAATTTCAAGCTGTCAAATTCAGGAATCTCAAATCATATATCAGTAGTGAAGTCTATTGACACCAAAAAAGCACCAACTATCACATCTCTCCCTCCCCAGTGTTTAGTGGTGTGCCCATGTAAGTGTACATGCCGGGCGGGGGAGGGGTTGAAAAAAACTCTAAACGGTGTTATGTAGCACCACTCAATATCAGTAGATGAACACTTTGTTTCAGACAATAACTTGAAGGGAATGAACATGATGTGTGAATAAAACAATAATTCAGGAGACCAAATAGCATTATAATCTTGTAACACAGAAAGGAAAATTAGGTAATCAAACATAAGCAATATTTATTGCATAGGCCTTTCATTTTTATGAGAAGGCATAAATTTTGAGTTAATCCTATTGGATGATATCATTAACAGCTAATCGCCTATGAAACTTCAAATAACTTACATAACACCTCTAGAGAACCTATTTATTCCCCCACCTCCTCCCCCAAAATAAAAATAAAAAAACAGATCCATAGCCAACCCCAAAGGACCAAGGCTTTATTATTTATAATAATGAGACTAAACCTAGGCTTTGTTGGTTTCATCAAGGAAAGAAGTTTAAACCCTAAATTCAAACATTGGGTAGATCAAAAACTTGTGGAGAGCTTAAAACTAGGATGTGACTTTTCTCCCAATTGACATGGAAACATAGACACAATAACACCCAAAAACACTTGAAATTAAGAGCCCGTTTGGTAATGTTGTTCTAGTATTTTTTGTATTTTTTGGAAACACAGAATGCCCAACACTTGCTATTTATAATCTTCCGCTTAATTTTCGCAAAATGAACCAGAGGTGCAGCTTACCAAACCTTAGTTCCTTGGATTATCCATTGGTCTAAACTCAAAGGGAAACTAAAGGAAATTTCTTTTAATGTGTGTGCAAAGATTCTTTTATGAGAGTCCACTGAAAGGATAAAGAAATGCCAAAGCAAGGGATGTATCACATTCTTGCATGTGATTTGTAAATTTTGGATGTTAATACTAACAATCAAATTGTTTTAATGATTAGAACAAAAAAATGCATTGCTCACCCCAACTTCATGCACCACAAATAATCAATTCTCATCTTCTTTTGACAACAATCCTAACCATCCTAATTAAAAACTTTGCAAACACATACAGGATAAAACCTTTTTGCTTGTTATCCATTTGGCCCAAGAACACCCATTTGGATATATAAGTATACCTTTGCCCCAACGTGTTCAGGATTACTTAAAAATTTTGCCCAATCCTGCCCCACTTGACAAGTCCAAACTCCAATCCAATTGAACCTTCCTATAAATGCGCAAATTACTAATAAATAATGTATGGGTCTGATCCAGCTGAAATTTATTAAAATCCATTACACAAAAATCTTCTTTGCAAAAGCCCCTAGATTACCCGGCAACTAGTTTTGTTAGGTGGGAGAAGCCCCTAGATTACCAAGCAACTGGTTTTGTTAGGTGGGAGAAGTTGCTTGTAGGTTTTAATGGCTAGAGGAGAGTCCAAAGAGATCTTCCTTAGAATGGTTCCCTACACTATCCAAAAAAAAAACAATCACAACAATTACCCTGCCCTATCTAGTGAGGAGAAATTGCCAGTCATACTTCTCTGCATACCCCAAATCCTGCCAATTGGACTTTCAACCCCACATCTGTGACACCCTAACTGTTTTTTGTCCTATTGTGTCAATAGTGCTTCTGAACCCCTGCAAAGTTAAGCACTTGGCAATACTATCAGCCAAGAGGAGATTTGAACTAGTGACCTCTGCTTCATGAAGTGTGGTCACTAGCCAATTGTCTTCTCCTCCTAAAATTTTTTTTTTGATAGGTGAGCTAAGATATTGATAAAAAAGACTACAACATGGAAGAAAACATGAAGTAGCCACAAAAATAAAAAAGAGACATAAAGCTATGTACAAGAAGAAAGGGAATCTAAAAACATTGGGAGGGACTCACTAGATGTGAGTCCCCAAACCTGTGACCAATCAAACAAAGTCCCATAAAAGACTAAAGAAGTTACTCCCTCAAGCATTCCATATCCTCAAAGGTACACCTGTTCCTCCACCCGAGCAAAAGATCCTTCACTCTCTTAGGAATCACCCATGCAACCCCAAAATATTTTAAAACAATATTCCATAACTAGTGAGCCTCCCCACAATGAAGCAAAAGATGGTCCACTGATTCCCCATCACATCTGCACATGCAACACCAATCCACTAAGGGTTTGTTTGGTTGGGGAGATGGAAAAATGGAAGGATAGAAAAGATTTAGTTTTTCCTCGTGTGTGTTTGATTGGAGGGATGGAAAATTCGTTTGTTTGGATGAGAAGAAAAATGAGAGGATGAAAAATATAGTTGGTATAAATTTACTTTTATACCCCTATTATTTAAAATATTATATTTTTATTTTTAATTATATTACCCACAAATATATAAATATATTTATAAGCAACTCAATCTAATTTTTTTAATTACATATTTTTTTTACGAATATTACACAAACTATTTCTTATATAAAAAAAAAAAACTCAACATACAAATTTAACAAATTTTTCACCTTACCTATTAAATAAAAAAGATTATATATATAAAAAGAAACTGCTGCACACACTTGCACATATAGAAAAATAGAAACAAACAAAAACAAAACCCATTCAAATCAACCTTTCGTCTACCCATAATCCCATATCCAGGTCCAGTAACTAGAGCACGGAAAGGACATCAGAGGAATAAGAAACAAGATTTTGTGGGTGGAGAAGGTGACTTGTGAGATTTTGTGGGTGGCGAAGGTGACTAGTGAGATTTTGTGGGAGGCGAAGTCAAACAATGTGAAATTTTGTGGGTGGTGAAGTCAACGGTGTGAGATTTTGTGGGTGGTGAAGTCAACGGCATGAAATTTTGATGGACGGCATAGGGCAACGGCAACGACGACTTGGCTGACCTTGACTCAGATGGAAGGGGGTATATGTGTCATTTCAAGATTGGAGCTTTTTCTCTCCTCTGTTTTCTTCCCAATTTGGGGAGATGAATTTTTGTGGGCCCAGGTGACTTGTTTTCTCCCCTATTTTCCCTCCCTTCAGTTTTCTCTCCTGAACCAAATGGAGGAAAATAACATTTTTCCCTCCATTTTCCTCTCTCCCTTATTTTCCCTCTCCTTTTCACCCTAACCAAACATAGTGTAAACAAAAGCCTCTCCTCCTTAAATTATCAGCGGTGATAATCTTTCCCCATGCCACTGTCCAAGCAAAAAAGGAAACTCTTCAGGGAGCTTGAACCCCCCAAATTGCTTTCCAAGGAAAAGATAACAAAGGACGATTCCCTCACCTCACAATAAAAAGACCAAATCTCAATTGAAGAATCATTCATGCAGATATATCTTCCAACTCACGTAATATAAAGCTAAACACCAACGGGACAGCCCAATTCATTTCGTCTCATACTCATTAAGCTAAACCAACACTTGAAAAGGTTGAAGCTCAGTTCACTAATATCATGACTGTGCTTTATGTTCATAATAAGTCCAGCACTCAATGTTCATCACCACCAGAAATAAGGGGTTTTCAATTGCATGCTGTGATATATCAAATGAAACTTGTTTGAAAAGCTTAGATAACGTTTGATCATTCACTGCATAATTCAAGCATTTACATTACTAGTCTTTATCAGCTGGCACTAACATAATGCAAAAAGCATATCCCATGAACTATCTTTAGAATTAGTTCTCAAATTATGCTATGACCTCAACTGTTTGACTTCCTAACAGCTTGTCAATTTATATTCTTGCATATAAGAATTATTTGATTGATCAATCATCCATTCAACTCCCCAAAAGTTTAGGCTCCATTTGTTTCAGTGTATAATATGTTTAGTGCAACTTAAAATTGCTAGTCAATGGATGAGTGGAAATTACAGCAAAAAGGTGGGAAATAATTTATGCCATCTACCCACATCCCCTCCACCTTTCTCCTCTCCAAACAAGGCACGACCCTCACAATCTCGCTCTCCCTCCTTCATGCCGACACCTCTGTGACATAGGACATATTGGGGAATTTGTCTACATGCACTTGTGGTAGGATTAGGGTTAGTAGGAGGATTTTTGATTTAGGGTCAATTAATAACTGGGGAAAGGATGAGAAAAGATTTGATTTAGGTTTGCAAAAGAGATGAGAAGATACTAAGATCAAATCTACCTACAGTTGTGAACAGTGCACCTGAACAGTAACGTGGACAGTAATGCGGATGGTAACAGATGCGCGGTACTTTTGATGGCACTTGAATGGGAATGGTACTTTTGATGAGCAGTCCTACTACCTGGTTATCTGTGGCATTACTGCTCATTCATTTCCTATAAATGTTAGCAGGAGCTTGAATGGGAGTGGTACTTTTGATGTGCAGTCCCACTACCAGGTTATTTGTGGCATTACTGCTCATTCCTTTCCCTCGAAGAGTATTTGGAGTGTCAGAGTTCCTAAGAGGATGTCATTCTTTTTGCGAGAAGAAAGAGGAAATTGAAAGTGAACAGAAGGTATTTCTCATTTTCAATAAACTTGGTACTTATCCAAAAAAAAAAAAAAAAGTTTAAGAGAAAAGAAAGAGGGAATTGAAGGTGAGAATAGAACATTAGGGCCAAAGTGCCCTCCATACTCAAAACACTCGATTTTTCTATTAAGCAACTCCATCTTTCTTTAAGTGCAATGATAGTTCTATAGACTCTATATCTTAGCTTTGCCCAATAGAACTAGAACTCCTACTTTGACTAGCAAACAAACTCCTGAATGAATTGGTCTCCATAAACTAAGTAAGACTTACCTATAAATAAATTAAAACCCAAGGCCAACAACTCTGACTGACAACTAACAATTATGTAGTTAATTTTTTTTTTTTTTTATATAATTAGAAAAATACCATTAATGCTAGAGAAAAAAAAAAAAAAAAAAAACCCACCTTCCTACCTTGCCTGTCCCACTTCTACTCACTGCACCACTGCCACCCCCTCTCCCCCCCCCCCCCAACCAAAAAAATAATAATAATAATACAGAAGCTCCTCCCACCACCGCCTACTAACTTTTTGTTGGTTTTAACATAGAGATTTTGTGCAACCAAATAGTAGAAAAGAATTTTAGGATCTCAAAATAATAATAATAAAAAGAAAAAAAATAAAACAATTTATTTTCCTCGAAAATATTGCGTAAAAAACATTTTAGTCAGGAAAATGCTTTACATAGTAAGAAACGGAGCTAGTACGTGCAACTAATCTGAGTGAAGTTCTCCTATGTCATAAAAAAAAAAAAAAAAATGGAGCTAGTAATGCAGTTGCTGTCGGTGGAGCCACTCAAGTTTATTATTAGTTCCAATGCGTAAGACTACTTTCACAAGGCCATCATTATTTTAATATATATTTTAACAAAATTTTTTTACTGGTATCATTTTTTTAAGAGAAATGCTATGTCTACAATATTTTTACAACAATTTTACAACAAATCCTAAGTGGCAAGTTGTTACTGGTTATTATTGTTGGGGCAAAAAAGTAATCTTACTATTAGTTTCAAATTTGAACCAATAATAACTAACCACCTATGATTTGTTGTAAAAATGTTGTAAAATTGTTGTAGACATAGCATCTCTCTTTTTTTAATATATATTTTAACAAATTACAATTTGTAAATTCATTTCCCCACCATATTTGGGCATTGGGTAAATAACATAATCCATCTTAATCTGTTTAATACTGATGAGTGTATCAACATGCATGTGTGCATACAACAAAATCATCCAAGACAACATCCTTTTCTTCAGTTTCCTGTACTAGGATAATCTACTCCTTGTGCTTGATTCATGATCATATAGCTGTCTAAAAATTATATCAAAATCCATACTTATGTATCTTATAATAATTTCTATTATAAATTATCTAGAAAAACGTATAACTAAGTAGGCTCATGGATGTATACAAAGTAACATAAACAATATTTAGAGAAAAACAAGACACCATACAATTGATTACACTACCTCAAATGCTGCCACTTGACCACCATTACAAGCCAACTCCTGCTCTGTTTCTGAAACTAACATGAGTTTTCTCTCTTCAACTATCTTGCTCATTTCTGTGACCAATGTCACATGCTTTGAAACATTTCCATGCATTTTTCTGTACTCAGGGTACTTGTCAACAAATTTGGACATGTCTTCTGCAGAAATTCAAAATGTTGGAATGATGGAATGTTATACCTCAACCCACCATGCTAATTTAGTAACATAATATCTCGTAAATCTGAATTTATCAAGCCTCATACAAACCTATTGTCTGGATGCTCTGGTTACTCTTTGAAATCTGCTGAAATTCATCTACCAATCGCTTGATATTCATCCCAATATCTCCAAAATTCTCATACATGTTAGCTTTGAAAAAGGCATCTTGTTCTGATGACAACACAACCTCCTGTGAGTGTGAATTGAACAAAGATCATTTTCTTAGCAACGCAAAACATTAAAATAAATATGCGCACTATAACAGGAAATGCAATGCAACCTGTTGATCCTTTGGAAGTTTGCCAATGTTTCTCAAATCCACCTTGTTGTCTTGAATACCTATCAATTCATGAACCATTGCCTATGGAACATGATGTGATAAATGAGTTCAATAAATAATAAAACCATCTATGTCACGTCAAAACAAAGAGGCATTTCACATATAAATGGTAAAATCTGTACTGACAACCCCAAATACCTGATAGGTCCACTGGTTTAGCAAAGGGGTCACAGGATCATCCCTCCTATCAATTACCAGCAACAATGGGGAAACTTCCATTCGCCTGAAATCAAAAAGCCCACTTTCCTGCTGGTACATCAGCTTCTGATACATCCCGAAAAAGTATTAAAGTCAGATTTCTATGAACCTAAAATAGTAAAATTTGATGGAGAAACTGCATCCAGTAAAATTAACAATGATATGAAATATCATGAATACACATATCATCAATCAGTTTCTAGGGGAAAAAATACACATGTGAGTGTATGAAATTCTGAAAACAGATCTCCTGGTGTGTCTATAACATCCAGGATTCAAATCCCCCTTCCCCTATTGTAACTATCAAATTATAAAAAATAAATAAATAAATTACACATTAAGAAAAAAAAAATTCTGAAAACAAAATGCTTTAAAATTAATATGAAACTCAGTGATACATATATCATGAACAAGTAACATCTACATGTGTGTGTATTAAATTATGAGAACAGAATGCACAAAATTCATATGAAACTCAGTAATACATATATCATGAACAAGTAATATTTACACTATAGCCTCCAGTGCTTCACTTACAGCTGTTTCCTGTGCAATCCTCTTAGCAATATCAGAATTCCTTTGATATCTAATAATAGGTCTTCTTTTTAAGGCCAAAAAAATGGATGCAATACCATCAACAACTCGGTCACAGAAGTGCTGTGAATTTGAAGGATCTACAACTGCTGGGAGCATATAAATGTGATTTGACGGCATATTCAAAGTGAAATGGTAAGGATCAATTGCTACAAAGTCCGCATAAAATTCCTGCAAGATAGAGATAATAATTATATCTAACTTTACAGTTAATATGAGGTGGCATAACAACAAGGTCTAATAAGATAACATCTACTCATGCATCAGAACAAGAATTCGGAGTTTCAGACCATGTTTAAACAACCCCATAAATGCAAGCCTGTGACAATGACATGCTAAAGATACTATAAGCTTACCCTTTTTTCCCAATTTTTCTTCCTGTTGTCAATTATGATAGATTCCCTAAGTTGAGTTGAATATGATTTTTCAGAGTAGCTAAAATGAAAAACAGTAAAATAACATATCAACCACAAATTTTTTTAGTAATGCAAAACAGTTTTTAGCGGTGAAAGAGTTACCTGAATCTGCTGGACAACTTCCTGTTCATCTGCGTCAGCTAAATTATGAATCTGAGTATCCTTCAATATGTTGGAGAAAACTGTACAAAATTCAGATACACACAAAGAAGCTTCAAATCAATAGCCAATAATCACCAATGAAAATTTTGAAACATTTTAGTATAATTTCAGTGGCAAGATAACATTGTTGCTCCTCTCAAATTATTAACAAAACTTACATAGGTGGTACTCTCCAAATCTAGGACTAGCTAGCTGTTGCCGCAAATGCTGGATATTCTCTGACGTGGGACGAAGGAAGTAAACCGCTTTAAGATGTGACATTGGTTCTTTTGATTTGTAAATGGAATCGACCAATTCTACCAAGAATACTTCTTTCTGAAGAAGTTCCGACTGTGAATACCCGACACTAACTATACTAACCTGCAAATCATTAACTAAACTGATGAGTATCTCTCTTTTCCTTCTTAACCCACTAGACCCAATCCGAATCTAACACAATGGTGGAATTCCAAATCAGTAGATTAGAGCCAAAAAAAAAAAAAAATTGTAAACAGAATCAAAACAAACAACAATGGGGCATTGGCAGTTCATCTACTACTCATGAAAAAACTGAATCGCCACAACAAAACCCACAATTTGTCCACATGGCGAGTTGTGAGTTTGTGAGCAAGTTGTGGCTAAGTTATGGGTTTTTTTGTGGAACTAGCATTATTCCATGAGCAATTCAAGCTAACAATCTCTCATATGAGAAAGATTTTATCCCAAAAAAACAAGATCACGAGAATTTGTAGTTTTTTTTTCAACAACATTCATGATGCAGGGTTCCATAGACCCTTCATTACAACAAATTTGAACGTGCAACAGCATGCACACGCGCACAAACAATACAATGAAGCATTTTCATGCAATTCAAACACGGCCCAAGCAATTGTTCTTCTCTGCGAAATTTGCACTTCACGGCATTTTAAATTTTACAGCATTGAAACTATGGAATCCAACAATATAAAACTAACTATTAATGAACAAAGTAGAACATAATTATAGGAACGAGAATTCAAATTCCAAAAACTCAAATTGTCAATCATATAAATAAGAAGAAAAAAAAATGAATTCATAGGCTTTATAAAGTTATATCACTCTGTGAATTGAAACAAGGGATTGAAATTCAAATCCTACTCTGTGAATTTTCTAGGAAATCAAATTCCAAAGTCCAAACAGAGAAATGAAGAGAAGGAGTATTTGGGAACGAGGATTACCGTGTGAGAATCGAGGATGAGAACCTTCATGCCCGAGATGTCCTGTAACATCCGGTTGATGTAATCACGTACGGCCGATACCAGCACCATGTTTTAGGTCCACTCCGATCTACGGCTCTGATTCGATGATGAAGTTGAATTCTGCTTTGTATTGGATTTTCGGATTCGGAGCGAAAGTGTTAGACTGTTGAAGTGACAGAGAGAAGTTGCAGTGGGAACGAGGGGGGCAAACGCACCGTTTCAGTGGGAAGACATCAACCAGGCAGGCTTATCAAAATTACGTATAAAATAATTTATGCCTAACTTTTTATAAAAATATAAATAAATAAATCAACATTTTTGGGCCTTCACTTTTAATTTTTTTAAAAATGTAAATTTTGCCTCCAAACATAACTGGAGCTAGGCTTGTGCAATAAGCCAATAACAACTTAGTTAGCATAAATCGTCACTAATGTAATATTTATTTCTTAGCAGTTTGAGCGAGTTCAACTATTAAAGTGACAAGTTGAATTTAATGGCAGGTTTAGCTTTTTTAAACCTTTAAAGCTAGGAGAGTACATGATGCGGTTGGTGTAGTTTTTACCCCAATTTTGACACTACACAAATGTGATTGGTTATTCGGCCTTACACAGTGTGGTTTTTCACTATCGGGGCAATTGGTTCTATCAGTTTGAAATTTTCAAACTAAAACAGCCATTACAAGTCACAAACCCATAAAGGATTCAAAACACAAAGTCAAAACCCACATATCAAAATCCACAACAAATCAAAACATAAGGTCTAAACATCAAATCCCACCCAAAAAAAAAAACAAAAAAACAAAGTAAGCAAGGGGAGAGAGAGAGAGACAAAATGGACTTACTCAATGCCAGTGGTGGTGGATCAATGGCAGTGTTATGGTGGCAAATTGGCATTGGATAGGGCTTCAGTAGCTCCGGCCTTCGGTGCTACTGAGAGGCGAGAGCTAAGAATGAGAGGAGAGAGAGAGAGAGTTCTAATTGGACACCAAGAGAAATTATGTGTGTGTGTGTGTTTTTGTAAACCTAGTTGATTAAATTCCATGAATAATAATTTATACGTTCATACTTCATACCCAACTTTGATCAACACAAGCGGAGGGAATGTCATATCAAGCATTTTGGTCACAGTAAAGCAAGTCCAAAGTCCCCATAAATTCCTTCTATTTAGTGTTTATTAGTTTCTATTGTATATTAGAACTTAGATTTATTAGTTTGCAATTTAGCTATCCCACTTTCACAATAAAGTGATTATGGTGCCATTGCAATCTCTAGAGGTGCCTATGCTTCTGCTTTTTCTAGATATAAGAACTAGGATGGTCCATATAATTAAGTAGTATGATATCAATAAATCAAACAATTATATTTGTTCTTGTTCAACTGCTTTAACCAATGGGCTTAACTGCGCGCGACGCCTGTGATTTCAGAACTGTGTTTATTGCATCTATAAACAATTTACACTCTATTTTTAATACGTGCTTTGTGCATGAAAATGATGAAATTATAGATCTAAATATATAGTTGTGCAACTTATTCAAATGATTTGATAAATGATGTGATTAAATATATTGTCATGAAATTACTAGCAAGTCTTATGAATTACCACATAATGAGTTGAAGGAGATTCTTCCAACCTAATTTAAAAGAAAAATTTATCCAATTTAATGTTGTGATTAAAAAGGTTAAAATTAGGCAAAGTGGTTTGAATTGACTAGACTCGTCTCTAGGCTGGTTCATGTAAATTATGTTTTTGCACACAAGTGTCTCTCTAAGCTGATATATGATTAGATCCTAGCTTATTGGGATGAAATTATTTGATCATGTAATTGTCATCGTAAGCAATGAGGTAAATGTGAGATTTAGGATTTTGTAATGATAGCTGACAGGGATTGTTTAATCCTGATCAACGTCCCACATGTAATGATCCCGTGAATGTTGTTTTCATCAGCAAACATGTTGGACTACAGTGTTTTTCTTTTATTTGTGTGTGAATAGACATGTGTGGTTCTAGTGCTTCCAATCTTTGTTATTGTATTTGATCATTGCAGAGACCCTTCCTGAATCCACTTTACAAACATTATCTCTAGATTCTCTACTCTTTCTTAAGATTAATTCATTCTTTATATATATATATATATATAAAACCCTAGTGTAAATTAGGTTAAATTAGGCACTTAATGCCAACATAACAATTGAACCATTTGAAAACGGCATCAGTGAAAGTATGCATATGAAGAACAATTGTTTGGGTTCAAAAATTTTTCTTCTTTTTTTCAATATTTTATGGTCACTTTGCAAGTTTCCTTGAACTAGAATATTTGGACATGTATTAACAAAAAATTTTCGGATTAGAAATATTAAAATCAAATCTCTATTCATTCAAGAATTGAATTGTTTAAGTGATAAAAAAAGACATTGGCAAAAATAATGTTTAAAGAACTTGTTGCATTTTATAACTTGTCTCTTATGTTTTGATATATATATATATATATATGTTATTAACAATCTTCTGGACACACCTAATTTCATTCATTACTAAGTTGTTAACTTATGATGATTGATGAAAGTAACATTTACTTTCACATGAGTCCATAGATTTATTTTTTCTTTTTCATATATGATTCAATTTCTCGTAATTACCATTTGAGTGAATTGAAGTGAATGGTACCTCCTCATGCCTTAACTGTACGGAGGGAATGCTAGAGCCTCAGTTCAAGACTTGGAGGGGAGGGTGGGGTATGTAAGAGTTTTGCTTCTTGAATTGTTTAATTTTATGGGGAATCATATTTCTTTAATATTTTTTTTTCATTTTATTCCAAAGAAAAACTTTTTATTGCTTTTTTATCTTTTGATAGATATTTCTTATTCACGTAGTTCAGTTTCTCATGATTGCAGCTAAAAAGATTTTTCTTTTCTTTTCTTTATCTATGTTTTTCTTTTCTTTTTTTGATAAGAAGAATTTTTTAAATTTATTAGTATCAGTATCTTTCCAATAAAATTTTCAACTAAGACATATGACAATGGGTTGCAATACTAAAAAAATAAAAGCCAGCACCAGAAATAGACATGTCACATGAGACTGAAGAGAACCATTCTTTTTTGTATCATTGGATTTATGCTTTTTAATTATTTAACCTAGAGATATTTTTAAGTTCTGTTTGATTATGATATGTTCTCAATTATTTTAAAGATTTGTTTTAAGGGACAATGACAACACATATAATTTTCAAAAATATAAAATACAAAACAAAAATTTGGTTTGAATGCACAATAATTGGCTTAACACCATTATTTTCATTCTTCAGTCTTAACCACAACTTTTAAAAAAACTTATCATTTTGTATTTTTTTTGAAAAAAACTAAAAATATCACTGTATTCTAGCCTTCAAATACCCACAAACATTGAGAAAGACAAAACTCAAATCCTACTCTCGATCCACCATACCCTGGCTCATAAGATCAACCCGGGGAACAAAGGGGCCATGGTCTTCTGGAATTTTAAAATTATAAAATAATATTAATAAATAAACTTAAAATTTTGGGTTAAAAAAAATTCGTACGTTATCATTATGAGCATAATTTTTTTTTTGGTGTAACTTGTAATTTAGTTTGACATTGTTAAATATTTATGAATTATGACAATAACTTGTAAGTACAAGAAAATTAATAACCTTATAAATTTGTGTATAGAGTCGTTGTACTTGTACTTCAATTTTTATTAGAACTATATATAACAAACATTTTTAACTATAAATGTTATCAAAATTAAATTTCACAACAAAATGGATGATACTCTAGTAATCTATTTAATTTTGTAAATTAGAAGGAAAATTATTGCAAATTTCAGTACAAAATGAAATTTATGTCATTTTCAGAATTTGAAATAACCTTGACTTGTAGTTTGATAGATTGAAAACAATTCTTTTATTTTGTTAATACTGAATAGATTTGAGTTTTTTTTTTTCCATGTTTTAATTTAATTTTAAATTTTAATATATATTTTAATATTTTTTTTTAATGGTAAAAAATTTTAGGTTCATGTTTTGGTCCCCAAATGACAAAATCGTTGTTCCATCTTTGCATAAAATTACGATCCTCATGATTGTAGTGGATAGAATTATCAGAATGAGATTTTTTTTCCACCCTTTTTCCCTAATTTTTGGCTGAATTTTTTTTAATTTTTGTTGTTGTTGTTGTTGTTGAAAACAAAGGAAAAGGAAACAAAATACAGGGCCAACTTAGTGGGATCCCATTTCCCAAACCATCACCCTTTTTTAGGTTCATGTCTTGGACCTTTTGGTTCCATATTTGCATAAAATTGCAATCCTCATGATTGTGGTGGATAGGCTTATTAGATTAAGAAATTTATTCTATTTTTGGCTGAATATATAAAATTCATTGAAAACAAACAAAAAACAGAAGCTTAGGTGTGGACGAAGAATATTTCTCCACACTTCAATGCTGTAACCTTAACCGATGTGGCTGACATTTCTTAATAAAACTCTAATAAATATTAGAGGTATTTTCCTGGGTCTTTATCTCTCTCTTTTTAAAGGTTCACTAGAGTTGTTATTTGATGAAATTTCTAGTGATCTTGGTAGGATTTTTTTTTTTTTGGAGAAATAGTTGATATCTTTATTTTTGGAACTGGGTTCGCCTTCCCACCCATTTCGTGAGAAATAATAATAATAGACACTGTCTTGGCAAGAAACTACCCAAACAACTATGTTATGATTCATGACTCATGAGCAATAAAATTTTCACTACAGAAAACATGGCATGAAGAACAGTTGTTATTGGAGACAAAGTTTTAGAAAACTTAAATTAAAAAAAGAAAAAAAAAGAACTATGGTAGTATTCTTCTGTCAAACTTAAATTAAAGATACTTTACCCTGTTGTTAGATTACTCAAAAAACTAGAAAGAAAGAAATAAAATCAAAAACTGTTTCTGGGGCTGAGTGTGATTTATCAAAAGAAAGTTTATAACCATATAAAAAAATAAAATAAAATAATGTTCACGTCTTATTTTGAGGGAAGTTCATCTAATTTAACTACGAAAAATTATAAAATAGTTGTGGTTATGACAATGAGTGATGTCTAATCATGAATATAGGTAATGAAGTTCTTTATAAAACACATAAAAACAAATTCAATGGAATGATAAACATTAAACAATAATGAAGTTCTTTATATATATAAAACAAAAAATGAAACCAGACCAATAACCCAAGAAAGAAAAACAGGTATATATACTAGGATTTGTTTGAGATCCGCTTATTTTACTAAAATTGAAAACATTTTACTGAAAGTACTGTAAATAAAGGTAAAAGTTAGCTAAAATAATACAGTGGAACCCATGAATAGTACCAAAAAGTGCAATAGGACTCATGAATAGTAGAAAAATAAACTAGCTTCTTAATTTAGAGCCAAATGCACATCAAATAAAAATTTAACCTTATTCTTAAACTTACCCATGAACTTACGAGATCAATCAAACGAGTCTCCGCAATTATTAAAGTGCAATATAAGGATCAACAAACTGTTCCTTTTTTCAGATGATTGAAGAACTTAAAAAGTTGGGTAACATGTGATGTCCACATGATTAATCATGTCAAGTATCGAAAAGAGGGAAAAAAAAAAATTGAAATCCCTACCACAATTTCTCCCTTCCATCACCCAAACGAGAGAAAGGAAAAGCACACACACAACACACAAAAAAACAAAAAACAAAAAAACAAAAAAAACAAAAAACAAAAAAACAAAACAAAAAAAAACAACAAACAAACAAACAAAAAATTAAAGTTTGGATATACTATGCTTTACCGATTTGAAATTTAGATTGAGATTAGGGTCGTAAAAGAATCGAGTTGTTCATAAACATATTGAGCTTAATTCAGTTGTGGTTCTATAAAGTTTTTTAGGGTGGTCCATAGAAACTTATGCTATGTTTGGTTGGAGTGATTTTAGAGAGAATAAAATAATAATAATAATAATAAAATAATAAGAGAGAAAACGGGTAAGAAGGGTGTTTGGTTTGAAGGGAAGGAGGAGAGAAAATTGGTAGAGTTCGGTTGTTTTTCTCTCTCGGCTTACTGAAACTTCATCTGTCCAAATTGGAGAGAAAATGAGAGTGAAAATGAGACTCGGCACTTTGGACAAAATTTCCCCCCTTCGTTTTGAACAAAATTGTTCGTCTTCCTTGCTCTTCATCTATTACCCAGGTACATTAAGTTACTTTTTGTCTTTTCCTCTTTGCTATTCACCCAGCCTTGTTCAAGAAGTTATCCTTTTTTTTTTCTTTTTTCTTTTTTCTTTTTTCTCTTTTTTTTTTTTCATTTGTTTCTTTTAACGTCAGTTTAGTTTAGTTTTTTTTTTTTTCAAAGAAAATATTTTTTGTTCTTGAACTTCTTGTGCCTTTTTTTGATGAATTATTCATTCATACACAAATTTTTAATAAAAATATAATGTGAAATTTTTAATAAAAATATAATGTGTTATTTTTTTTTTATCTAATAAAGACGTAATAGTAAATTTTTACCAAATTAATTTTCTATTATCTCATTTTTCTTATTAACCAAACAAAATAATTTTTCATCTCTCAACCAAACAAATATGAAGGAAAACTAAATATTTTCAACCCTTCCACTAAACATTTAGGGACAAAAATGAACTTTTCAATAATTTAAAAATGAAAAATAAAAATTGTTAAATTATCAATTCTTCCAAAAATTTAAATTAATAAAATATGATAAATTTAATTATTTAATCACGTAATCTTAACTTAGCTCAAATTTTTTTAATAATTTTTTTCTTTCCTTTTTCTTGAATGCCACTCACTCACACTCATTCTCAAGTCTCTCTAAAAAAAGAGAGAGAGAAAAATGTGGACGGGGGGAAGTTGGTTTTACTAGTCTCCATTACTTTGACATTGTCATTGCCATCACCAACTTTTTTCACATCACCCACATTCTTCAGATTCTTCAACTACTTTTTTTTTTTTTTTAAATAAAACTAATCATTTCATATTTTACTTCTTTATCAATATCTTCCAAGAAAATATTGTTATTTATTTTGAATTTTGAAAGGCCACAACAAAGTCAATATGGAGTGTTCTAGAAGGAAAAAAAAACACATGGCTGTGGTTCACTTTAGTTAGTTGCCAAAGCATTGACATGCAGGGGCCTAGACCAAGTAAATCCAACAGACACGAGAGTCACTCCGCACTCCTCACCCCTCATGATCATTCTGTGAACATTGCCATATTTTCTGATTCCAAAAACCAAAGACAAGTTCATCATATGGCACTGGCAGCAAGATGTACATGGCACAAGTTTTATAAATGTGCCAACATGCATGTCAGCTTTGGCAGTTTGGTTTGAGAAATATTTTTTTTTTTTTTTGGATATAATTACGTTTTTCTCCGTTGAGGTCTATAAATGTCACTTCACCCATAGCTTTAAAGGAAAAAAAAAAAAATTCCTTGGCGTTTGACATCCATTTGATCAAAATACATTTTAATTAAAAATGAAAAGTTTTTATTCAAAGGCAAGTTTCCAAACTTGCCCTCCATTTTAGAATAAAAATCCACTATTTTAAATATTTAATTAAAGAATATTTTTAAATATTAAGTATGATTTTTGCTTCTTCTTCTTCTTTTTTTTTTTCATTTTTTAAATGGGTAGTGGAGAGATTTGCTGTTGCAACTTGCAAGTCTTTTGGTGCTTAATAAACTTTTCATTTTTATTCTAAATTTATCTTATATTTTTACTAACTATGGTTAAATTTTTTAAAGGAGTTTCTTATAGAAATTTAGAATATTATGTTACTAATTTAAATAGAATTGGAGAGTGTTAATTTCTTCAAATTTCATAGGAGGGGAGTGTAATTATCATTTTTAATTTACCTTAGGTATATGGTGGGAAAGGATCTCCCCATTTCATGATAGAAATTTAAAGCTATATTATTGACTTCATTATTTAAAATTTTAAATAACATGACAGTCTGTTTATGGTTGATCCAGAAAAATAAAATCTTAACTAGGAAATAGACAAAATGGAGATAACTTGAAATAGAGAATCATATTCCATAAATAATGGGGGGAGGGAAATAAGAGGTGGAGGTGAGGTTCAAATCACAAAAAAGGGACATAAAAATAATAATAATAATAATAAGCTAAACTTAGGTACAATACTTAAGTGTTGTTCTTTAGGTTTTCCTTTTAAAATTCTGCCATGTGGATTTTTTTTCATAAGATGAAAGTGTATTTTTTAATTAAGTAGTCACATCGCTAAATCTTAAGAAGAAAATCTAAGGAATAGCACTTAAAGTATTGTATCTAAGTTTTGTCCTAAAAAAAAAAAAACCATAAATAACATTATCACTAGGCTATCACTTAAACCTTGTTTGTATATGGTTCTAAAATTTCTCATGACCCTTTCAACAACTTGTTAAAATAATAAATTGTGGTTGAAGAAATATTATTTTTATATAATCATTGATATACTATTTTTATTATATTACCATTTTAAAAAAATTATATTAGTAATCGTAAAAAAATGTGGTATTAAATTAATTGTTTTGTATAATATCACAAATTTTCTCGCTTATTGAACATTTTATTTTCAATTGATTTCCCATTATGTCCCTGTTCCAATGTCAGGGGAATTTGTGTTAGTAATATTATATACTACCGATAAGAAGGAAAATGTATATTAAAGAAAATAATTTAATAATACAATTTAAATTAGTTAGAATAATAATTTAGTGACTAAACTCATCATTTTTTAAAAACTTAAAATTTTCGTGTAGAGTTTATATATATTAAAACTGAATAGTAAAAATAAAAGATTAAAAATTACGACAAATTGCGTGGTCAAAGCAAATAGTATAAGTATTAAAAAATATATTTAATAATGTATAATAAATTATTAAAATAATAAAAGAAACTCATTTAATATTCTTAAAAATTTTGAGAATTTAGTTTGAAGTAATATTTTAAATTTATTGAAAATTTTGCAATAATGTTATGTTTCACTTTTTTCTTTTTTTTCTTTTTTTTTGAGAAAAATGTTATGTTTCACGTAAAGAATCTTTGTTAATAATATTAGGGTCCGTTTGGATACAGCTGAAAACTGAAAATTGAAAAACACTATAGCAAAATAATTTTTAAATGTATGAATAGTACTGTGGGACCTATTATAATGAAAAAATTGCTGAAAAGTGAAATTTGTGGATCTGTGAACAGTGCACACCGTGCATTGTTCACGAGAAAAGTCAAACATTTCGGCTCAGAAAAAAAAAAAAAAAAAAAAAAAAAAGGAGCTAAAACGCAAAACATGCGTTTGGGAAGCGCAAATGCACTTTCCAAACGCACACTTAATGTATTTGTTGGGTACTACATGGTGAAAGCATGATCTGTGTGCGCATGTATAATATGTTTGGAATTATAAACAATACAAAAATTTATGGTAATTGATCATTATAGGGGCGGGCTTTGGTGCTTATGTCCAAAAGATGAATGGATTAAGGTCCAAAGAGCCCAATACAATAAATTTGTAAAGAGTGGGCTAAAAAGCTAGTCTTCAATGAAATAGACAACGACCTTATTGGGCTAAAGTGGATAAGAGAGCAAGGAAAAACAGTGAATAGACAAATGTGGTGCATAGAAATTCTTCCCAAGCCCCTTGTGAGTTGCGGCGGCCAAGACAGCACTATTCATGGGTCTTCTCCGTATAAATACAGTTAGGAGGTTTAGTGGGATGCATTAAATGTGGGGGCAGTCACCACCCCTTCAGTCATGTCAAGGCAACCCCCCCTCCCCCCGAGAAGCTCTTTCTCTACTATATGACATCCTCTGGTAACGTGCCATTGACATGGCCTTATTGTCCGAGCATGTGGCCTCCTCGGCACGATAACAGGTTCCTCCATGGATACAACATGTGGCACAGGTATTTTATTTAAATTTTTGTGCCCTACAATTACAATAAATAATAAACCATCTTTTAAAATTTTAATAACTTTACTTCTTCAAAATTAATAAGAGTAATATTTTTGAACTTTAGCAATAGAGTTTGACTTTAATCAATTGTACTAGCATTTTAAATTAACTTATAGTTTATCAAATGATGAAAGAAGAAAAAATATATATAAAGAAAAAAGATGAGAATATTCGTTCTACACAACCAAAATATATAATACATAACTTTTATTATGCAAGAGATATTTTTGGAAAATTTTGATAATATAATTTCAATTAGAATTGCAAGGTAAATTTCTTAAAACTTTGAAAATATAGTTTCACATGTCGTAAATTATCTCAATAATTAGTGAGCCATATAAAAAAGCAACATCGTGTTGGAGGAAACTTTTATTATGTAATACTAGTCGAGTGATAATGCACAAATTAATGAAAATTCACATGTAAAATAAAAAAAGAATTTGATCATCATCAAATTTGAACAGTAAAATAGTTAAAAAAATAAAAGTAAAAATATATTAAGTTATTGGACGAAAGCCTATCATCACATATCATTGTTTTTTATCCAAAAAGAAAAAAAAAAAAACATTATGATAGATGAATAAAAAAAAGGAAAAATTGCATTGACCTCCCTTTAAATTTTATGTTATTACACTTACGTCTTAAATAATAAATATTTACATTTTACATTGACCTTTCTTGGGATTGAAAAAAGACTTCAAAAACTTTTTTTTTTTTTTTTTAAGCTTTTAAAAAATCCTGAGTTTCCTAGTAGAGGGGGTGTGGATGTAGATCAAATGGAGTGCGTCATCCATAGAGCTCTCATACACCATCTACGAGAATCACAGGTCAATTCCGCACTACACCGTGATCTACCATCATGCTACTTTGTTAGGCCCCTTTAAGCTTGCTCTATTGCTGCTTCGATTACGCAAGGGACCTTGAACACCTTGCTACACACTACCCTAAACTCTGTCACCACTTATTGTGGAGATAACAATATTGGGGAAATTCCTATTGAAAGGTTAATATAACATATAGAGACAACACTTAAACCCAAAAAGTGTATTAGTTTGAGCATTTTTTTTTTTTTTGAGAAAAGGTAAGAAAAGCTTTATTAAACAAAAAACGCAAAGCAAAAATATAACATAATTGAGCTAACAATATTATATTAACTACTCAATTTTCTCATTATCATTCAATATGTGACTATACTCATATGTTACCCATCAAATTAAATTAGAAAATAAAACAAAAACAAAATTTAAGATACAAACTAAAATGATCAAAATAAAACTATAAGTAAAAATTCTTTTATAAAAATTGAAAAAATATACTTAATAATAGTTTTAATTAAGGAGAAATTATATATTTTTTTCCTCTTTGGTCCTTAAAAGTTAAAAAATAAAATAATTCTCTCCATTTATTTTTTTCTTTCCAGGTGACTATGTGGATGCTGGGGCACCCTCGGGGCCAAGTGGAAGCAATCACATATTTGAGGGTACCAAAATCTAACAAACCCTATATATAAAAGGCCAGAGTCGAACTTACCACATATTTCAAGAATGAATTTATTTATTTAGAATTTCATTAATTAACAAAATTAAATATTTTTAAACTTGAAAGACGAAAATTGAACTTTACCCAAATTCTAAGAGCTAAAAATACAATTTACCTCTAGTTAAAAATTAATTGGAAAAAAAATCTTTTAACATTTTTAAAAGCTAAAAATTGATTTTATGATTATTTCATTTAAAATTGATTAAGTTTTCTACTAAATTTGGATTGGAGGAGATTATTTAGTGGTTCATAAGACCATCTATATTTATTAAATCACATGATTCATTACATTATTTAATGACTTATGAAAAATATCTAGTCACATCTACCCCATACCAAAATGAGAAGTGCAACATTCGTAACATGTTTACAACACTTTTATAACATATTTTAAGTTGTAAGTTGTTATTGATCTTAATTTAAACTCATCATTGAAATTACTTTTTTGACTACCAATAACAAGAAGTAAAAATTACACTTTACCATTCTATACTATATCCTAAATTACAACTTTTTACTCTAAATATTTAAAATGCACAATTAGCATCCTAAACTATAACTCGTGTTATACTTTACACCCATCCTTTAGTTTTGCAAGTATATTTGATGGAAAAACATGACACCACTTGAAAAGACGTAATTACTTCTCTTCTCAATCCTTTAAAATAAAGGAAAAATTACACTTTATCATCATAAAACTATACTCCCAATTACATTTTGTACCATAAACTTTGTTTTTTCGTCAAATATGACAACAAAATTGATGACATGGTACAAAGTGTAACACGGGTTATAGTTTAGGGTACTAACCATGTATTCTGAAGTTTACAGTGTAAAGTGTAATTTGATATATAATTTAGGGTGGTAAAATACAATTACCTTTAACAACATGTCACTTAAAATTTGTTGTAAAAGTGTTGTAAAAATATTATAAATATAACATGTCTCTACTAAAAAGATTAAACCTAATTTATTTTGTGTCAAATTATTTTATCTAAGAAAAATGGTTAACTCTAATAATTTTAAACTAATATAATTTAGAACTATTTGTAACTCTAACAAAATTTATGATATTGTGAAATGACAAAACTTATATACAGTACCTTAGGTTTCTCTTTTAGGATTCTGCCATATGGCTATTTAACTAATTAATACACTTCTATTCTATGAGAAAAAAATCACATGACAGAATCTTAAGAGGGGAAACTAAGAAACAGCATATAAGTATTGTACCTAAGTCTTGTCTATTGTAAAAAATGTGAATTTTATGCCATTGACTTCTTTTATGTTGATAATAAATCTCACAATATTTCAGCAACAATTTTCATTTAACCAAAAAAAAAAAAATAGTATCATAACTTATTTCACAATTTTTTTATTGCAACTGTTATATGGCCAAGCGTAAAAGAAAAATGGTGATTAAATCTGCAAGCGACAAAAAGTTATATTCATAATTTGACCGCATCAAAATTGTAATAAAAAGTTATAAATTGTGTGTACGTATACTATATAGTGACAGTCTTTGATTTAAAAAATAAAAAATAAAAAATCAAAGACTAAAAAAAATATTAAGCTTACGCTATCATCTCATCCTTCACTCGTTCACCACCTCTCCTTTGTTTTCCTTCCTCAAAAGCTCGCCGGAAACCACCACTCTCCCGGCGACGAATCCCACTACTTCTACCACCACCACCACCACCATTATCCATGTCCACTTCTTCAATGTCCTCAATTCCCTACCTCTCTCTCCCCAACCCAAAACTCACCTTTTCTTCATTCAGACCTCTCTCTTTCTCTTCCTCGTCTTCTTCTTCTTCTTCTGCTTCTTCTTCTTTTTCTTGTTCTTCGTTTTCCAAACACTCCAATGGACAGCGTAGCAACCAAAAGCTCTCCATATTCGCCTGCTCCACTTCGCCGTTTATAGGCAGAGTCGGTTTACAGGGGCGACAAGGGAACGCGTCGATGCTGTCGTTTGGGATTAACCCAAACGATATAGCGCATACTGGCAAGAACAGCAACACAGATTCTTCTTCTTCTTCTTTGTCTCATATTCTCTCTGCAACGCTTCCTTTTGTGGTTGCTGCCACTGCGATTGCTGCTCTTGCTCAGCCTTCCACTTTTACTTGGTGGGTTCCTCGAGTGTTCGACTTTTGCATGTGGTTTTGTGCCTTTTCATCATGTTTCTATTCTTGGGTTTATCATTGTTGGAGCTTTAATTTCTCTGTTTGCAAGTTTTGCATGTGGGTTTCTTTGTTTTTCTCTAATTGGGCTTTCAGTGATTCAGTCTGATTTTGGTTTCATCACTTTCAAGTGTTTGCATGTGAGTTTGATTGTTTTTTTTTTTTTTTTTTTAGTTTGCATGTGAGTTTGATTGTTTTTTTTTTTTTTTTTTCCAATTTGGGCTTATCATTGTTTTGAGTTTTAATTTCTCAGTTTTCAAGTTTTGCATGTGGGTTTCATTGTTTTTCTCTAATTGGGTTTTCACTGATTCAGTCTGATTATGGTTTAATTGCTTTCAAGTTTCAACTGTCTGCATTTGATTTTCTCTGTTTTTCTGTCATTGGGTTTTCTCAGTTTCAGTCTGATTTTGGTTATTTACGGTACTTTGGTTTCTGTTCTTAGTCGTAGGTTGTTGTCTGTGATTTCCAATACAGTTTTTGGGCACCGTTTCTGAAGTACTAATAATATAAAATTGTTGATTATATAAAATACTTGGAAATTGTTGTCTTGAAACTTTGTTTTCAGAATTAACTTATGAATAATCGCATGTTCTTTTTCAACCTTTTTCTGGTAGCATAACTTTAATTAATCTATATTTAGTAATATCTCTATGTTACTTAATAATTCTTTTGTTTTATCCTGATTTCTTACTTATCAAGTTTTTTACTTTTTTTATTAACTTTATCTTGTCTGGGAGAAAAGTGAGGTGCAGAGTGCTTTCCAGAGTATAAAATTCCTATTAGTTGTAATCTTGTAGGCTGGAAGTTGCATATCAGGTTTTGGACTACAAGTGTTTGACTAAAGGCTTCTAATAAGGAGTTTAGTTTTACCTAGTTTTTCTACTTCACATGTCTTCTAGTTCCTACTCAGCAGGTGTTATGGCAAAAAACTGTTTTTTTTTTTTTTAAGACTTGCATTCACAATGTGTCTGCTCAGCTAATCTATGTTTTTTTTGGAGTTGTTTAAAAACTAAAAGACAATGAATTCTAAACTTCTCCAGGGTATCTAAGGAGCTATATGCACCTGCTCTTGGTGGGATCATGTTGTCTATTGGAATTAGGCTTTCCATTGATGATTTTGCTCTCGCATTTAAAAGGTAAAATCTTGATTTAACATTGTTGAATTTTGATGTCTGGAAAGGTTAAGCTGTCATAAAATGGTGAATTTAATCATTTAACAATTATTCTAATGTATTTCTTCTGAGAATTTTGCCTTTCCATTCCATTTGTGAGATTTTGAATGTGCTCCCAATGTTCTTCAGTTTTCATCTGTTGCAGACCTTTGCCACTGACTGTTGGGTTCATTGCGCAGTATGTGCTAAAGCCAGCACTCGGAGTATTAATTGCAGGGGCATTTGGCATGTCTCGGACGTTCTATGCAGGCTTTGTCCTCACATCTTGTGTTGCAGGAGCTCAGCTGTCTAGCTACGCTAGTTTTTTAAGCAAAGGGGATGTGGCCTTGAGCATTCTCCTAACCAGCTCAACTACCATTGCATCAGTGCTTGTTACACCTCTACTAACTGGCCTTCTAATTGGGTCTGTTGTTCCAGTTGATGCTGTTGCTATGTCAAAGTCAATATTGCAGGTAAGAATAACAGTGCATTAATCAATTGCAAGTGGAATTATAAATGATTTTACCTCATTTGACTTTGCTAATAGATTTCCTTTGCACTTTTTGTCAGGTTGTTCTTGTTCCAGTCACTCTTGGCCTTGTGCTTAATACTTATGCAAAACCGGTTGTGACTGTCCTTGAACCGGTGATGCCATTTGTTGCAATGATTTGCACTTCTATGTGCATCGGTAGCCCCCTTGCTATAAATCGGAACCAAATTCTGTCTGCGGAGGGTCTCAGATTGGTTTTACCGATATTTATGTTTCATGCTGTGGCCTTCACTGTAGGATATTGGGTCTCCAAAATTCCAGTATTTAGGTAAATTTGTCCTTCTGCCTGACAAAATTTAAATGTCTTGCTTTGATGTCCTGTCCTATTAATAATGAAGGATGTATTAGAAACTAATCCACTTGGCATTGCCTTGTTTTGCAAACTTGTGCACCTCTATTTTTATCATTTAATAGCTCTTTGTGAGCAATTAACAATGTGGTATAGAGGGTCCATTGCTTAGAATTAAAAAATCTGGTAAAGCTAATCCTTCTTTATGTCTCTGTGCTGCCAAATCTGACATGTTCTTTTATAGGCACTTGTGATAGGATTTAGTCTAGAGGCTTCATACTTTATAGTGTGGTTGGCACTAACATTATACATCGTAATTGAATATTGAATATTTGTTATTCTTTTAACTTGTGCCCTTAGGGCACTCATTACCAGGACCCTTTTATCAATCGGGTATGTCTTTTCAAGAAGTCAGATTCTTGAGAGAATCTCTTTTCTCCTGTCTTTTAGATTTAAGTTTTATTTGTTTAGATGCATGTTTCTTAGTTCAAGGGATTGGGGATGGTTCAAGGTATAAGATTGTTCTAATCTATGGGCATCAATGTGGAGAATTAAAGGAACATCATTGAGCTTCCTTTTCTCCTGGAGATTTTTTAAGGTTTGCACTGCATAACATATATGGTTGTCTGAGTCATTAGAATCGTGACAGTGTAACCTCTGGGTTCTTAATTCTCTGATTTCCTAATGATAGTAAAATTAGTTTTCCTTCTCATTGCATTTCCTGCCTAACTTGTTTCCTTTCTCCCTTTCTCATTCTCCTCACATCGGTTGCTATTTTTGTAATCTTCCTGTCCTCCTAAAGTTGTATCCATTCTGTAGAATTTATGTTTCTTAGAATTGTACTTCTCTTTTGAACCTTCCAAGCTTTGATAGTTATTTAAAATGTGATCCATAGTTGCTTGATTGCTGATTTCATAACAAAAACTGAAGCCAAAGTCCACGGTTAACAGATAGCAAATATTTGATTTTTTCCCCCTCATTAATGAGAGATATCCTGACACTCTTCCTCATGTCAAGCATATGGAGATCAAAATATATCTGGCTGTTGTGCTGAGAACCCCTTCTTGCAACTACATTTTTTATAGTGGAAGCCAAACCTTCGTGTTAACAGCACATGTATGTGGAGACTGGATGATAGCATTTCCACTGCCTTTGGAGAGCCATTTATCAAATATCCTCATTGGGTGTGTCTGTCATCCACACCTTTCATGTCCTTGAAACTCCTCAAAGAATGGAAGTAGTAGGTATAATCCCATGTCAAACTTTGTGATTGCCATTCAATAATCTCTCTCCTTAATGCCATTGCAAATTTGCGGCCCTAATTGATTGCCATTTGGTGGGTCCAATTCCAAAGGTTTGTCTCTTTGAAACTCCCTTGCTCACTTCTTAATTGACACGTAGATAAAAGCCCACCTTCCCCTATTGATAATAGTTGTATCTTGTGAATTCTTGGAGGGGAACACATTTAGACAAGCTAGGCTATTCTTAATGTTCTGCACACAGGCTTGCATTCTTACGCATATGTAGGAATATTTCACCTTTGGAAATTGGGTTTTTTTTTTTTTTTTTTTTGGTGTGAAGTTTGAACTTTGAATTGGTTTTCATCTAACTTCATGTTTGACAGGCAAGAAGAAGAAGTTAGTAGGACAATTTCATTATGCACAGGAATGCAAAGCTCCACCCTGGCGGGGCTCCTTGCTACCCAGTTCCTCGGGAGCAGTCAGGCAGTTCCACCAGCTTGTTCAGTAGTTGCCATGGCTATTATGGGCCTCTGTCTTGCTTCTTTCTGGGGTAGCGGCTATCGAATTAGAGACCTGCCATCCCTACTAATGCCAGAAAGTAGTTCTACTGTCAAGGCTTAGTTAATGGTGCAAGAGGGGTGGATCATGGAACTAATCTCAAGCATACAAGTATACTGGTGCTCACTTTTTGAAGAATCTCAGGTTAGGTAATGAAATGAGAGTCAGTGGCATTTTGTTTGAAACTTGTGTAGCAATATCAAATACAGGATTAGGAGCCATACATATTGATAGTGCATAATTGTAAAGTTAGAAGAGTTTCTTTTCCACGAACTGCAACTTATAATTTTTGCTGTATAGCGAGAAAAATATAGTGGATACGTGGTTGCATTGCTTCAATGTGCTAAAAGGTTTTGCTTTCTCTCTTTGCATGAATGGACATGCGTTTTCAAATTGAGTTCATGTTGTGTCAATGCGTATGAAATTAATAAGCATAATAAAATTCATGTGATAACAAAATTAATAAGTCTTTATTAATGAGTTCAATGAATAATTTGTAACTCTTAACAAGTTTTTATTAACTAAAATTAAGAGAAAATCCTATGACTTGCACTTGAGATCTATTTATTTGGCACTTAAAAGAGCCACAATATGAAATAACTACTTAATAATGCATTAGAAAACCTTACTGATTAACACAATTTAATAAAAAATTTCACTATTTTTTAGTTTAGGTTTTTTAACATTTACATGCTATTTGGTGTCCCTCTGGGCAAAAAGTTTTGTTTTTCGTCTCATTTTTTAAAATTATACTTATATTTAGGAAGGAAAAAAAATTGCTACAATTGTAAACTAATAGAATAATTTAAACTTAATGTAATTTTAAGGTTTTATCATATAATTATCCCCAAAATACAAGGTGCAAAAGCCTCTAATTTTATGATTCAAATCTCCCATTACCAATTAAAAATTTTCAAATTAAAAAAAAAAAAAAAAAGAGGGTTTAGTATGCCTTGGTTTGTTTTTTTATTCCAATCCAATCTCTCTCTCACTCTCTCTCTATAAAATCATTTGCTTAGCTTGCCTGATTAAATTTGTGGCTGAGAAAAACAAATTCTAAAATTTGGATGAAATATTATTAATGGGTATGGCTGTATGGCATTTTCATGCTAGTGAAGAAGTGACAGTAGTTCCTGGAGCATCAGAATTCGTGCTTTACACGTAGAGCTGTGTGCATCAAGAGATATCCTAGATTTAATTCTATGGAGGTGTCCATTAATATTTGAAAAAAATACTCCCTAAAAATTTGAGGTACGTTTTGTAAGATTGGCTTAACTTTGAATATTTATAGGCATAATGGGCTAAAAAGTTACATAGGAAATTAATAGTTCTGAAAGGATATAAAAATTTGTAACTCTTGGGCTTTTACGATACCAACTAGTGGAGAAATTCATTCTCAAAAAAAAAAAAAAAAAACTAGTGGAGAAATTGTTAGGTACACTGGGAGGATTGTTGATGTGATCCTCAAAATCAATGAGATGATATCATCTATATAAATGTATGAGTAAGCTTCTTAATTAGTACAAAGAATAAAAAATAAAAAAAAAATTATCAGGGTGATGTCACATTTGCATAAATAATAGCATTTTATTAGTTGAGAGGTAAGAGAGGACCACGTCAGCAGTTCTCCCAATGGATCAAATAATTTCTCCAATAGTTCTCCCAATTGATCAAATAATTTCTCCAACTAGTGCAATTGCATATCAAAAAGTTTGTAACTTAATTAGCGGTTTTTAAAAAACTTGTTACATTCTATCCAACAGACATGTTCAATGAATGAAACATAAATTGTAAGTTATATTTTTATAAAATTAAAAACACCCCAACAGTATATAAGCTCAAACCACAAATCTCTTTTGCTACAGGACACATTTGTTTTTTGGATCCAAACTTGAATATTATTAACGATGGAGTCTTTCAAGAATTTCATCTTAGCTTTGTTAATTGCAATGTTCATTTCAAGCATCAATGTTAGCCTCGCAGCTCGTCATCTTTCACAATTTACTCAACCAGATGAACCATTTTTGCCTTCAATTCTAACGTTACCAAATACTACAAGTCCAACTATTCCCACTCGTCATCTTTTACAGTTTACTCAATCAGATGTACTGTCATTCATAGCCAAACTGCCTAACCTAATCAAGTCATTTTTCTCTTCACTAGGCATTCCTTCAACCCCCAAAGTCCCCAAGATAGTTCCCTCCATCCCAAATCTCTCCCCTATCCCTACACCCTCAAACCCATGATTATTATATGTGAAAGTTATGTGATGTTTTCATTTTAAGTTTGATTTCTTATTTTTGTTGCTTATTAATGTTTCTCAAAGTTGAAATAATATGTTATCGAGCTTCATTATTTGTCTTGTACTTATAAATTTGACGTTATCATTTTTTTCTTTGTTGTCATTTTTGATAAAAATGTTGTCAGTTATGTTTTAGATTCCGTTTTGGTTCATTAATTTTTTTTTTTTTTTTTTGAGAAGCAAAAAATGGGGTTCTTTATGGTTCATTGATTAAAACAACATATTTTAGTAACAACACATTTTGGTATACTGTTCCTGTATATATATATATATATATGACAACTTTTTAAAATATAACTGACATAAATAATCGATGAGCCACATCAGTATTTTCATAATGCAGATGACAACAAGGATGAATTTGAAACTATACCATAAAATTTAAGGGCTAAAATGAAATAGGAAAAAAATTTATTGACCAAAATGAACACAACCTAATTTTAAAGGGGCAAAAAGTGATATTTTGACAAGAAAATATAAATGCAAGCAATAAAAACAAGGGTTAGGTTCAAGTTACACCTGGTGTAACTCTAAGCGATATTACATCGCTCAATATTTTTTAATTAGATGCGAATATTGACAAATCTACCGTCAGATTACATTATCTTCGTATATTCTTCATGCTTACAAAATTTTGAGGTGATCAAAGATTAATAGCCATGTCATCAATCAATTGTTAAAATTCATTTTTTTTTTTAGTTTAAAATAATACATAAAAGACGAGTTTAGAGATCAAGGTAAATAGCATCCGATTGATATGAAAATTGGCATGAATGTTAAGAATATATAGAACATATAATTCAATGGTTGGATTTTCAAAATATTAATTCAATAACAAGTTATTGGGTGGTGTAACATTACTTAGAGTTACATCAGGTGTAACTTGAACCCAACCCTAAAAACAATTGAGTACTTAGAGGCTAAGAGTCTTGTACCTTAATTGACATCTTCTAATATTTATAATAAAGATATCCATGGTTCAAGTCTCTACTCTCAACTATTGATGTATAAAAAAAAAAAATAATAATAAAAATAAAAAAGTACTTAAAGCATTCATATCAGCCTCTTCAAATATTTAACTAAAATAAAATTAAAAAGTCATTTTTTCCCTATTTTTAACTAGTCTACATTTTATATACACTCGTGCTTCCCTTTTCTTTTCTTTTCTTTTTTTTCTTTTTTTTTGTTCTTTTTAATTTTAGTTTAAATAAACCTTTATTTTTTCTCTATAAAATTTTCCCAAATTGTCTCCTTTACTTTTTTATTTACCTACACTCCATTTTCCATATTTGACTCAATGGGGAAATTTTATACTACAATTATACTTTGTAGAGCTTTCAATCGTCTCTTCCAGTATTTATCATACTAAAGGTCTATTTAAATACTGTTTATTTTGTTGAAAACTAAAAACTGAAAACACTATAGCAAATAAAGAGTTAAAACTGAAAATTGAAAACATACCGCATAGCAAACAATCTGCCTAACGCGTGAACAGTGCCGGATCCCATGCTTAAAACGCAAAATGTAGCACACAAACACACGCTAAGCCATTGCGAATTTTTCATTTAATGTTTTTTGTTTCACTAGTTGGGATGTATTTATTTTCTTGACCTTAAATAATAAATTGACAGTTGGAAGTTCAAAATTGATATATTGTAGCTTGTATAATTTATATGGCCGATGTTTTGCTCTTATACTTCATGGCCAGTCAACTAACGAGAGGTGCTACATCCACAACATTTTTACAATATTTTCACAACAAATCATAAGTGGTTAATTGTTATTAGTTCAAATTTGAAACTAATACTAAGATTACTTTTTTGCCCCAACAATAACAACCAGTAACAACCTTCTACTTATGATTTATTGTAAAAATGTTGTGAAAATGTTGTGGACATATCATTTCTAGTCAAGTAATTAATATTAGAGCTCGATTTTTCTCCCTTTTAAAACTCTTTCATTTACTACCGCTCATCGTGCACCCTTGGATAAACAGCCACTCCACTAATATAATTAAGTATTTGTAGAGTGAGGGGGACAGGGGCTGGGGGTTAAGTCTTCAGGAGGGAGTTTCACATATATATACACTTAAATTAGGCTATTGTAGAGTCCTATCTCAAATAATAATAAATAAATAAAACCCTTTCATTTTCTCTTATTTTTATATGGATGAATGACACTTGGAAAATACAAAAATCCACATGAAAGAAAAATGTTCTGTTATTAACTACATGTCTACAACTAGATACTTTGTAAATTCATTTGAAATGTTTTTATGTTTTTTAAGACTTATTTATAATACTTAGGGTAAACTACGTATTTGGTCCCTATCTTATACACTATATTTCAATTTGATTCATAACCTTTTAGTGACGTATTAATTTAGTCACTGCTGTTATCTCTTGGATATAAATTGTTGATGTGGCTAACGGTAAAAATCAAGGTGGTCAATACCGTACAGTATTGGCTAGTATGTACCGTATTGTACCAACCGGTATATACCATACCGGTATGTGCACCAGTACCAAAACGTCAACATTTTGTACCGGTTTAAATATCGACTGTAATGGCCAATTTTGGGCGTTTCAGCCGGAATAGAAATAAGCTTTTTTTTTTCTTTTTTTTTTTAGTTTTGTAATTTTTGAATTTGGTAAGGGCAAAATGGTAACTTATTTTCATTAACTTATTAGTATTATTTGTTTTCTTAGTATACTAAAGTCTAAAGTCTAAAACCATGAATAATTTTTTCTGAATTGAGGTAATATTTTATGGTAAACTTTTATTTTTATTATTATAATATATATATATATATATATATATATTTATATATTTATAAATATAAAAAATAGCGGTAAACCAATTATAATATATATATATATATATATATATATTTATATATTTATAAATATAAAAAATAGCGGTAAACCCGAAATGGTATATCGATATTGATCGGTATCAAAATATATTGTTCTATTAGTTAAATCAGTATAGCCTCCGGTACAAGATTGACTCCCTTGGTCAAAATAAAATATTAGCTTTCGCTGATGTGACAATAACTTAATTTTTGATTTTGGCTGTTTGCTATGTCATTAATTTTCATCCAAGAGATAATGGTAAGGACTAAATTGACGCCGCACTAAAATGTTAGGGACCAAATTAACACAATTAAAAGGTTATGAACCAAATTGAAATATGGTGTAAAAGATAGGGACCAAATATATAATTTGCCCTAATTAATACTTATTTTTTTTAGAAGGTTTAATAATTAAAATTCAAAACATAATAAACTTTCATATCCTAAAATTAAAGAAATTGGCTTTAACACTTTTATTTATCAATATTTATTTGCCTTAAGCTAGCCTTCCATTTTAAAAAAATAAAACACACAAGACACTCTAAAATCATTATTGCCCTTTTACTTTATTGTCGTGTTTGTACCAATACCACACCAAATGGTAGTAAAAAACTACAAAGAAACCTATACATTATGAGTTCTATAAAAAATAACTAATCTCATCAATAATTAGTTAGAAGGTTTCTTTTCATTTCTCTTTTGTTCTCAAACATCCAAAAACCCAAAGCCAATCATAGCTTTTACAAAACCCACAATGTTTTACCTCAACATCAAAATTATAAAGCCAGCGTTTGTCAATAAAAAATACAAGCCCTTTTTCTTGGTCGTAGCCAACTCATACAAGTTAAGATTAGATGGGATGACAATGTTGGAGCTATATAAGTGTCATTGAAGGGTTGAGAGTAAATGACATTATTCTTGGTCTGAGTGTATTTGAGATAAGATGACGTGAATGTTTGTGGGTTGGTGTATATAAATGAGTAGAAATGCAAGAGGTGAAAAGGGAAGAGTCCTTATCTTTTAATTGGAAAAGTCTTGAAAGTTGAAACATTGAACCAAAGAGACAAAAAAATCTCTATTTAGATTTGTTTTTACCTTTGATGTGGCTTAAGAATATTTCATTTCTTTTGAACTCAATTCTCTTTTCAAGACTGCGCCACATTGTGAACTTCATCATCTCCCACGTGAAGTCTTTACCTTATATATATATTGTAGACGACTAAATTTCTAGTTCGAAATAAATCAAACAAGTAAAATAGTTGCACAAATGCAAATTTGTATTGATGATTGTGGTATAATTCTCTGTAATTACAAAAGAGTTATCCTCTGATTCAATCTCCTTGCAAGACTTATTGATTTGGATTTGTGGTAATGTGATTGTGACTTGAACACAAAATATCCTTCAATTTGGTTGAGGGATGGATCGAAGATTGCTAAAACGGAATTACAATGAGCTTGTTAGAAATCCTTTGTTCTTCATGTTCTTCGTGTTCTTCGTGTGTTCTTCGTGTTCTTCGATTTGTGGTGGAAGTTCTTCGGGGCTTTAGAGGCTTGAATCCGTAGAGCTTCACTGATTTGTGATTTGTTGATGTTTTTGGACACTTTAGGCTTGATTCCCGCAAACTTTTGGATCTAGGTGGATGATTTGGATGATTTCTCTTCGAATGTTCTTCGTATTCGAAGTTGAAGTTCTTGAAGTTCTTGGAGGCTTTAGAGCTTGGTTCCGGCAGAGCTTCTGGACTTCTAAGTACTTCAAATGGTTTGGTGTCCTCCTAAATGTTTCAGGAAGACTTCTATTTATAGGAGTTTTGAGGTGTATGAGTGACACGTGGCGGAGTCTGATTGGTGACACATGTCACAGTCTGATTGGTCTGCTTATGTCATCGCTTACACGTGCTGGCCTGATTGTGTCATCGCTTACACGTGCTAGCTGCTTATGTCATTGCTTACACATGCGAGGTTGCTTATGTCATCGCTTGCACGAGCTGATGCATGATTGGTTCTTGCATGACACTTGGCAAATTTCTGTTGGCTTCTGAATAGTAATAGTAAAACCTAGCAGCAGTATGTGGCGCTTTGTAATTGGCTGCATTTTATGGACTTGGTAGTGTGACGTGTTAGCTTGTGATAGGTCGGGAATTTTCCTTCTCTACATATATATATATATATATATATGATTGATTGATTGATTGATTACAATTGTGTTTCTTCCTCATATAAAATCATTCTCTCTCTCTCTCTCTCTCTCATGCTTGCTTTGTGCTGAATATTAATGAATTCATTGTAATTTGTAACTCTTAACTCTTTATTAACTAAAATTAATAGAAAACCCTAGAAGTTGCATTTGACATCTATTCGGCACGTAAAAAGCTCAAACAACTGCTTAATAATGTGTTAAAAAAACATGATTAATAAACAAAATTTAATAAAAATTTCACTTTTTTTTAGGCTAGTTCTTTTAATATTTACATCCTATTCAGTGTTCATGTGGCAGACTTTTTATCATGTAGAGTGATCTTAAATCCTCAAGACAAGGGGGTTTAGTTTGAAATTCAAAGTTAAAACTTTTTAAGGTTTTATCAAATAAATACCCTCAAAATCAAAGGTGCAAAAGTCTCTAGGCTTAAAGAGTTCAAGTCTAGATCCACATAGTTCAACTAGTTGAACATGACACATTATTTTTTAGATCCAATCTTGTATATTATTAACGATGGGGTCTTTCAAAAATTTCATCTTAGTTTTGTTAATTGCAATATCCATTTCAAGCATCAATGTTAACAAGGGCGGAGCTAGCAATTTATCTTTGGGGGGGCCGGTCAAGACTAAATAATCATATTGATCCACAAAAAATGTCTCTATTTATGTATGTATGACCCACTCAACAATGTTCTAATGAATTTTTGTAAAGAGATTGAAGAGAGTTAGCGTAAGATTATGATAACATTTGCATTGAGTGATAAGTTCTTTTGGAAGGGATTGGAAAGTAAAACATTGGAAAATACATATTGAAAAGAGAAGCTAATAGTAAAAGTGAGTAAAACCGTAAAACTTATAAAAGTTGTAGGCTTATTGATGTGTTGGGGGGAGGAGAGATGGAGGAAAGCTGAAAAAAGGTCAAAGTAATTAAGTAAATTTGAATGAAACAAGTAGTCAATGACACGTTGGGGGGGGGGGGGGGTGGGGCTAGTTTTATTTGGAGGAGCCAGCTTTTACAACAATTTTGTAGAAGCTATTTTTTAGTAGCTATAATAATTTTTGAGCTTTTTTTTTTTGGAGGGGGGGGGGGGGGGGGGGGGTGGTGTTCATGGCCCATGATAGTAAAACGTAGCTCTGCCCTGAATGTTAGCCTAGCAGCTCGTCATCTTGTACATTTTGCCTTACCTAATCAAGCCATTTTTGCCTTCAGCATCACTTTGTGCAATAGCCTCTATGTGCAGTGGCAGCTGGTAAGGGTAATGCATGTTAAATGGAAAGGAGAATTACTGCTTAAACCACGCTCTACATATAAAAAAAAAAATATATATATATATATATATAAATGATACTGGTGGGATTAGAAATTTGATATGTCTTAATTTCAAATTTATAAATATTAAAGTATATTTTATGAATTTCTAAAATTCTATAGATTTAGAAGTTACATCAAATTCAAGGATATTAAGATTTAAAATTATTAGTATATTTTTCAAATTCAAAACCTTAACTCTTTTTAATCACCAAAATCTAAATTCATATACTCAAATACTGTCATCTAACCCATGTTAAAAAAAAAAAAAAAAAAGAATAATATGTTTAGAGTTCAGTATGCCTTGGTTCGTTTTTCATTCTCTCTCAATAGATTCTAAAATTAGAATAAAATATTGACCCGGTTTGGATAGCACAGTTAGTTACTTAATTCAGCGTTCCACGTTTTGCACTGGGGGACCCATGCGCACTAGCTGGAGAGGAAACGCAGGTCTGAAAACGCAAGTATTTTTTTTGCCGGTTTTGTTGACTTTTGAGAGAAAAAATCACTGTGCGTGTACTGTTTACGCACTGTTTATGCACTGTTCATGCAATATTTAATATTAAAAGTGGGTCACACAATACTATTCACACATTTAAAAATTATTTTGCTACAGTGTTTTCAGCAACAATTAGTTTTTATCAACTTTCAGCAACAATAAGTGCTATCCAAATGGACCCATTATTAACGTGATATGCCAAAATTCATCCTTTACGTGGAGAGTGTGCATCAAGAGATTTAATTCTACGAAGACAACTGTTACCAATCAAATAATACACCATAAGATTGCCTGAACTTGGAGAAATTAATAGGTTTATGAAGGGGATCAAAATCCTCTAAATTTTTTAAGGTATTCTACCACGCAGTTCTTTTAATTTTAACCTTCATATTTTAACCAATAGTTCAGATTATAACATGTCATTAATCTACTAATAAAAACCTTAAATAATGACGCCACATCAAATATTTAAAAAAAAAAACACAAATTAACATGTCATGTTTTGAGTTTTTTTTTTTTTTTTTAATCTATTTTAATTTTTAAAAAAATACTTAGAAAGAAATTAAAACCCATAAGTCAAACCCAAATGCAAGATCTCACTGCATTGAACTTATCTAATTTTATTTATTGAATCTTGATTTCATTTCTTCTAGAAAAAAAAAAGAATCTTGATTTTGTTGCTGGGTTTTGCCCTAAATAAAAGGTAGAGAGTTTATCTCTGTCAAAGTTCTCCATCCTACATCACATTTGGCACTGTGGTATCATCCATGGTTTTAAAAATTGGGCCGAACAGGCTGATTTGACCGATTCAATTAGAAACCGGGCACCAGCCCGATCTAGGAAATACTCCCAAAACCAGTGAAAATCAGCCAAAATAAGTCAAAATCGGGTTAAACTGGAGGCAAAAACAGTTTTGCCCCCAGTTCGCTTTTTTTAAACCATGAGCTCACCAAAGACAAGCTTGGTGCTGTGTGATTTGGATCTCACATCTACATTTTCTAAATTTTTGAAAAAAAATATGACTTGTAATTTTTTTTTTTTTAATAGCTAAAGTGTCATCTTTATTTAAGATTTTTGTTAATGGATTAATGACATGGTATAAGCTAAACTATTGGTCAAAAAATGAAAGGTCAAGATTCGAAGAACTCTATGTTGTATAGTATTCTAGGAACTCTAGAATATCTGGGTTTTGGCTGAAATGGTCCTCTCGAAGGATTAAAAACCTTAAATAATGATGCCACATCAAATATTAAAAAAAAAAAAAAAACAAATTAACATGTCATGTTTTGAGTATTTTTTTAATCTATTTTAATTTTTAAAAAATACTTAGAAAGAAATTAAAACCCATAAGTCAAACCCAAATGCAAGATCTCACTGCATTGAACTTATCTAATTTTATTTATTGAATCTTGATTTCATTTCTTCTAAAAAAAAAGAATCTTGATTTTGTTGCTGGGTTTTGCCCTAAATAAAAGGTAGAGAGTTTATCTCTGTCAAAGTTCTCCATCCTACATCACATTTGGCACTGTGATATCATCCATGGTTTTAAAAATTGGACCGAACAGGCTGATTTGACCGATTCAATTAGAAACCGGGCACCAGCCCGATCTAGGAAATACTCCCAAAACTAGTGAAAATCGGCCAAAATAAGTCAAAATCAGGTTAAACTGGAGGCAAAAACGGTTTTGCCCCCATAAGTGCTTCATCTTAGCTTTGTTCATTACAATGTTCATTTGCAGCATCAATATTAGCTTGGCAGCCCGTCATCTTCTACAATTTCCTCAAACGGTTGTACCAACCTTGCCAATCGTACCCAGTTTGCTTAACCCAAACCAGCCATCTTTGCCTTCAATTCCAAAGTTACCAAATCCCACAATTCCAACTATTCCCACTATCCCAACCATGTCTCAGCCCACATTGCCAACCATGCCACAACCCACATTGCCAAATCCCACAATCTCAACTCAGCCACAATCCATGTTACCTTTCATACCAACATTGCCCAAGTCGATTTTGCCATTGCAAATGTCGGCACAGCCCACAATTCCACCCATTCCCACAACTTCAACCATCCGGCGATTATTACCTAAAGTTACAATGCCTCCACTTTCTGACGGGCCTAAAATCGGCATCGGCACTATCCCAAAGCTATGGTTCCACCATAACCGTTCCATCAATCTCAAAGATTTCTTTTGCTTTAGCCTGCATATAAAATTATGTTAAAAATATTAGTATGAAAATCTATTTTTTCTATATTACACAACCACTTTTAAAAAACACCTACACCAGATTATCTTTTCTACTCATTTAAATAATCATTTTTCTTATTTGTTTATTAGTATCTTCATATATATATATATATATATAAGAGAGAGAGAGAGAGAGAGAGAGAGAGAGAGAGAGAGAGAGAGAGGAATTTGATGAGACAAGAGTTGAGAGAAAAAAAAAAAGATATACAAAGCTACAATAATCGTGTATATTTACACAGTTACTATAACAACTTTGAAAATTTACACATATTTAGCTCAACTGGTGTGGTTAATTTTGAGGCTTAAATGTGTAAATTTAATATATATTTCTTCATGCGCTTACTAGTGCAAATGCTTTTACTTGTCAATTATATTTCGGAAGTTATGTACTTTTTTTTTTTTTTTGNTTTTGCCCCCAGTTCGCTTCTTAAAACCATGACCTCACCAAAGACAAGCTTGGTGCTGTGTGATTTGAATCTCACATCTACATTTTCTAAATTTTTGAAAAAAAATATGACTTGTAATTTTATTTTTAATAGCTGAAGTGTCATCTTTATTTAAGATTTTGTGTAATGGAATAATGACATGTTATAATCTAAACTATTGGTCAAAAAATGAAAGGCCAAGATTCGAAGAACTCTATGTTGTATAGTATTCTAGGAACTCTAGAATATCTAGGTTTCGGCTGAAATGGTCATCTCAAAGTACCTAATAATTTCTCTTGAACTTGACTATTTATAAGCGCAGTGTGCTAGCAAGTTACATAGAAAATTAATAGTTCCAATAAATTTAAAAGGGTATAAAATTTGTAACTCTTAGGCTTTTAAAATTCCAATTAATGCAACTGCATATCAATATGTTCTTAAATTAATGCATATTTAAAAACTTGTTACGTTCTACCCTGTAGTTATATTCAATAAATAAAACATAGATTATAAGTTATATTTTTATAATAATAAAAAATACCCCTCCCAACACTATATAAGCTCAAACCTCAAATATCTTTTGCAATAGGACACATTGTAATTTTGGGTCCAATCCTGCAATTAGAAATAATGGCATCTTTCAAGTGCTTCATCTTAGCTTTGTTCATTACAATGTTCATTTGCAGCATCAATATTAGCTTGGCAGCCCGTCATCTTCTACAATTTCCTCAAACGGTTGTACCAACCTTGCCAATCGTACCCAGTTTGCTTAACCCAAACCAGCCATCTTTGCCTTCAATTCCAAAGTTACCAAATCCCACAATTCCAACTTTTCCCACTATCCCAACCATGTCTCAGCCCACATTGCCAACCATGCCCAACCCACATTGCCAAATCCCACAATCTCAACTCAGCCACAATCCATGTTACCTTTCATACCAACATTGCCCAAGTCGATTTTGCCATTGCAAATGTCGGCACAGCCCACAATTCCACCCATTCCCACAACTTCAACCATCCGGCGATTATTACCTAAAGTTACAATGCCTCCACTTTCTGACGGGCCTAAAATCGGCATCGGCACTATCCCAAAGCTATGGTTCCACCATAACCGTTCCATCAATCTCAAAGATTTCTTTTGCTTTAGCCTGCATATAAAATTATGTTAAAAATATTAGTATGAAAATCTATTTTTTCTATATTACACAACCACTTTTAAAAAACACCTACACCAGATTATCTTTTCTACTCATTTAAATAATCATTTTTCTTATTTGTTTATTAGTATCTTCATATATATATATATATATATATAGAGAGAGAGAGAGAGAAGAGAGGAGAGAGAGAGAGAGAGAGAGGAATTTGATGAGACAAGAGTTGAGAGAAAAAAAAAAAGATATACAAAGCTACAATAATCGTGTATATTTACACAGTTACTATAACAACTTTGAAAATTTACACATATTTAGCTCAACTGGTGTGGTTAATTTTGAGGCTTAAATGTGTAAATTTAATATATATTTCTTCATGCGCTTACTATTTTTTTTTTTTTTTGGAAAACAAGTTATGTACTTTAACTTTGATCTCTTAATGTTATTGCTTATTCATGTTAAAGTTTCAATAATAATACATCATCAATCTTCATAATTTGTCTTCTACTTTCAAGTTTGAGATTTTCATTTTTTTTTTCTTTTTGGTGATTAATGAGAACGATGTTGTTAATTTATTTTAGTGATTGTTTTGGTTTTTTTATTAGACCATTGGAATGACATATTTCAGTATCGAAATGTTCTATTGATACAGGATTATATATATAAATTTATTGTGATTTCGTGAGGTGGATAATGACAGGATGAAATTGAAACTATATAATAAAATTCAGAGAATAAAATGAAAAAGAAGAAAAATTAAGGACCAAAATGAATGCACCCCATATTTATTGGGGCTAAAAATGATTTTTTGCCTAGAAAATATAAACATAAGTAGTACAACCATATTTATTAAACCCGAATCGGACGTTAACTCGATCTATGAGCTGGATCACTGGGTCACTAGTTCAACCAATGGGTCAACGGTCAAACTGCAGGGTCAAGTAAAAAATATTTTTAAAATTAAATATATATAAAAGTAAATTTGAGAAATTAATCATAACATGAATATGTAAAATTTTTAAATAAAAGATAAGAAAGGACATATGCCTAAATTAAACTTGCTATTATAATTCAAAATCAAGGTCTCACAAGTAATAGCATTAGGAATTTTGTAAAATTTCACTAGCAAAAATAAACGAATGTCATAAGATTGCAACAAAATTTTTACTAAATAAAATATTATTACATGTCTTAAAATTTCGTATATAAAAAAAAAATGCAAATCCCAAACTACATAAACAAAAGAAGAGAAAAAGGGTTAAAGGCTTAAACTTAAAACAATAAACAAATAAAACACAAAATGTAAATAAAAGAAGAGAAAAGAAGGTTTAAGTAATAAACTATATAATATATACTCATACTTACATGCTAATTGGCTACGTGAAACTGAAAAGAGCATTTAAAAAAAAAAAAGTTTTCACTTATTTAAATTACCATATTATCACATATGAAACAGTAAAAAATTTCAATGGGATGGACCTATTAATTTAATTTTACACAATTCACAAACCCAACTGGGGTTATTAAAACCCAGTCAGGTCACACAGTTTGCTTAAAACCCGCCGGATTTTATAGGTTTTGACTGGGTCTTGTGTACATCCAATCCAATTGATGACCTGGACCGGTTTATGTGCCAGGTCACTAGGTTACCAGTCCAACCGGTCAGGCCTAACTAGATTTAATAACATTGAGTACAACTAATAGAGTACTTAGAGAATTCGCATCAACATCTTCAAATATTTAGTCTAATTAAAATTAAAAATTCAATTCTTTTATTTTAACCCGTCTACATTTCATAGACACGAAGCTTTCTATTCTATTCCTATTTTTATTTAAATTTTCTCTTTTTTATTATTAAAATTTCCCAAATTGTCTCCATCGTTTTCTTCTTAATTTAGACTCTACTTTCATATCACACCCAATAGACAAATTTACTATAATTAACAATTTCTAGCATTTATCAACTAAGTCATTGCGAATTTGTCATTATAAGTTTGCTTTCTTTTGTTTCAATTTGATAAGTCCTTTGATTTGTGTTGATACCCGTTTGTTCACATATTTATTGCTCAACAAAAGAAGTCCAAAAGCCCAACGAAGTAAGGCCTGAGGGCCTGGCAAGAAAGCCGAACGTATGAAAGATCAATGGGACAAGCCCAAGACAAAAGGAAATAAAAGCCTAAACTTGCACTTAGACTAAGAGATAAATATTAGAGAAAGCAACTTATGGTAGAATAAATGGGACTCGAGGATGATATACCGTCCCTTGAATAGGGAATAAAGCCGAAGAGATGACCTTTATGAGATACATCTTTCAAGAAGAGTAAATTTGGGTCTAGCATAGCCCAAATAGCAAGAGAAAAGGACAAAACTCAAAACAGGTTTGCTGCAGAACAACTTGGGTAAGATGAAATAAAGTGGGCCCAAGATCCTATTGATCAAGCAGTGAATATTTGACCCATAAAGGCCCGAATCCTTTTGTATAAGAGGATAAGACGAATATGTGAAAAGCAAGAATGCATGAAGCAGAAGAAGGCCAAAATCCAAGCAACGCAAGCAAGGTGAGGTTTGGGCTGTACCTTTCTGCATCGCAGCCATATAAGGGGAGTAGAACTCATAACTATTGAAGCTTAGAGAGAATGGTTTAGTGGAGAAAAGGGGGCGCCCTAGGGAATGGTTTGGTGGATTTTGTCATCGTCATTGATGCAGAGCTTGTAATGGAGCTAGAAGCTACATAAAATATACAAGTGAGGCGAGGGAGAGGCAACAATGTTAGGTAGATGTGATGGAAGCAAATGTAATTTTCGTCATGGTTATGATTAATGGATAATGACAGTAATGTCAATAGTGGGTCTAAATAAAAGTGATGTATTACAGTAAAGCTATGTTAAACAAATGTGTGACGAGAGAGGAAAAGATACAATTTATTTTTATTTTGTTTTAGTTCTTTGTGGACATCAATTGTGTTTTTATTAGGCCCTAGTATTTAATCAGTTTAATTAATATCTTTAGTGAAAGTCTAGGGCAATTTTGGTTATTCAATAATTAGTCTTTCCTAGTTCCTACACCAAATATAATTAGGGTTTCGTATTTTGTATAAGCAAACTCTGTTCTCCTATTAAGGGGAGATGATTGGGATCAATGCAAATTTCCTTTGGTGTTTTGGTTTGGTTCTTACTCCAGTCAATCCTAGATGTTGATTCCTAGTAATTTTTCTTCACTTGGTGCTGACTCCAAGCAAGCTTAGGTACTAATTCCTAGGTTCTATATTTTAATTTCCGGTCTTTTAATCTTATTGTTAAATCATTCTTGTTTGCCTTGTATCACTGCTAATTTTTTTTCCTGAAAAATATTTGTTTCCCTAACCTTACTCATAATTTTGATATTAAAATAGAGAAGAAGCGGCTGTGATCATATTTTGGTATTAAAATATAAAGTTAAACGACAAGATTATCAAGATGCAAGGATGATGTTTAGCCTATTTATTTGTAATATGGTTATTTCCTTTGTCTTATTTTGTTGCTTCCGCTTTATTCCACAATAAATTTCCATGTTACAAAACAAATACACACAATTAGAGGAGTTTCTCCAAAATAACCTTATTTTTTTTAGAGATTTTTTTTTTTAAGGTTGAATAGAATAAACCAAATGAAAAATTGGTAGTTTTGGAACATTTGTTTTATATGTATTTGAAGCAAATTTTGTCCTGACATGGGAATCTAATGCAGATGTTGATGATATGAATAGGCAAAATTAACTTGAGTAGGTTAAAAAGAAACAAGACTGAACATCAAGGCGTACATCATGCTGTTAAGCTCTAATGCTATATATGAAGTTTCAAGTTTATGAGTTCTGATATATGATCCCAAATCCCAGTTATCTTACTTTTATTACATCATTTCGATTATTTTTGACCGATTCACGTACCGTCACTAAAATCTAACAAATTTTGTGGTAAAACTTCTAATAAAATTTGGTTAAAATTATATATTTGCGATCATCATTTCCAGTTGAATGTTTGTACATTTTATCTGGTAAAAAAATGTAAAATAGACATATTGACTACATAAATCAAATACTAAATTCAGATACTTTCATAAATATTGAAACGATATATTTGAAAGAAATCTAACCCACTTATCGTGAGAAAATTTTCTTAGCTATAAGTACATTATAGTTAATGTTCTTCCAAGTATTGTTTGTGTAGTTAGTGTTTTTATGTCTTTAATTATATATTTTAGTGGGAGTGAGGCTGTGAGGGTATTTGTAGGATATATCTGAACTCAAGTTTTTATTTATTTATTTATTTTTTTTAATGAAATCTGAACCTACGAGCTTTATTCACACACCCCACACCTTTGCATTAATAAACCTTAGTTTCGTTTGATATTATTATGTTTTAATGGATTTATATATTTCAAGGTTTAATTAAAAGATTATTATTATTTGTGGGTGAGGTTTAAGGTATAGTCATATAAGTAAAATTAATCAATAAATTGGTACCTCCTCATATACAAATTACTTGTAGTCTAGGAGGGAAAGAGTTCGAGTTGTGAGGTTAGCAGCATATTGTAATTATTTTTCAAAAAAAAAATCAATTAATAAATTTTAAATAATTGTTTTAGACTTCTTTCTTGCATTCATTTTGTTCTTTTCAAACTATTAATTAGAATTTGCATAAATTCGTGTCTTGTGAGAATGCATATCTTAATTTTTCTAGGAACTTAATTAGCTTGTTTTTCTAAAGTAATAAATTATTTTTTGGAGTTGGGAAAACGAAAGAATCTAAAGATAAAAAATATAATTTTATATAAATTTCACAGATAATTAATTATCCGATAACAGTTTTTTTTTTCAAAGCAAGTTTAGTAACACAATTATGAACTATTTTATGCTTTTGTGTATATTTAAAAAGAGAATACTAATTCTAAAAACAAGAACCAAACAGCTCTTAAGTCTCACCCTTCAAAAAGCCTAAGTACCCCTTTGTCCTATTGTGCTTCACGTTAATTATCACGTCATTTTGTATGCCTAATTAAGTTTTATACAAGCTTAAAAGAAAATTGTAAAATATTTAATTATTGCTCTCACGCGAGGTTTTTAAAAAGCTTTAACGAAATTAACTAAATGGAAAAAAAAAAAATTATATTAGCTTGGAATGAGTAAGCAGAATCATTTAACATATGTGGATAAATAAATCATTTTGCCGGTGTACTTTTGAAGCAATTGGATGACAACCCTAAAAGATATAAAACCAAAGGGAACACATATGGGTCATGGTTTTCGAAGAAAGGGAGCATAATGATGTATTAATTGGACCATCAGTACTTTTCCTTTTCTAAATGAATGAATTTGTTTGTAAGTCTTAAATTAGTTTGCTATAGAGTTATTTTGATCAAATAAACCATGCTAATATAGCTCTTGATACTTGTAACACTATGCTAAAACTCATTTAAAATTTCGATTAATCATTAAGACAAAGAGGCAAAATATTAAATTATATAAAAAAAAAAGGCAAACTTATGGGAGGAGAAAAGCATAGAATCAAAACAAGCTTTTCAGCCACAACTGGTATTAAATCCCATCAGCTTCAAACCCCACATTATAGTTCATTACATAAAAGTTAATATAGCATCTACCAAGAAAAATAATACTAATAATTAATGGAAAAGAAAGAAGAAGCACAACAAAGAAATTAAACCATATACAAATGCTATTTAATTATTTACAGTTCATCCCTCAGGCCATGTGTTCCTTAATTAGGATGGGAATTTATTCTTCACAAACAGTAATATCTCTTTGGTTGCATATTTATTTCAACGCAAAATCTGACAATATATCACAACTCAACTCAAGTAGAGCAAATTTGATCAGCAATTCTTGTCATCACCTTTACCTGAGTGCTGAGGCACTTTATATAATGAAAGGTCTCATCTAACAAGCTGCATGTATCCATTGCTTCACCACCAGGCACTAGTTTTCTAAGCATCTTGGCATTGCCAACAATACCTACCTCCTTTGTAGACTTCTTTCCATGATATATCTTTCTTTTTCTCATGGTAAGAGAGGTCGTGCTTCCAGCACGAACACCGTGTCGAATCTTTGTAAGCATAGCACGACTCCAAGCCCTCCTTGAACCCACAGTAGAAGCCATGGATACATCAGCAGCAAGCTTAACTTTTAGATATCGCTGACAGATCTCCATGGGGGAAGATGGGGTACGGGTTCTTTGCCTATTTATCTTCAACAAGGCTCGAAGGAAGCGGCGGGTGAACCTAGATTTTATTGTACTAGAGGTAGGAGAGAAGCGCTTAGAATTCATAGTTGGGAAGAGATTAGGGTTCAAAACTCAAAAGGGTATTGATGTTGGGCAAAAGGGTCTCTCTAAAAACACCATGTGAAGAATATTATGTGTGAAAAGTGAAAACCAGTGTGGGTGATGCAGATATATTATGGTTGTACGTGTAACCAACTTGTCTAGAGGGGTTGCCTTTTAGGGATAGATCCAAAGAGAAACAGTAGTTGGAGATGGGGATTTTCTTCTGACACAAAGGGTCCGCTTGCTCAGAACTCAGGAGGACAAAAGGGGAATGTAGTTTCTGACACAATATCTACATTTTAAGAGAGAGAGAGAGAGAGAGATGTTAATGAGGGAATATAGGATGAAAAAACATGTGAAGAATAAGAAGAGATTGGAAATGGGAGGTGTTAAAAAGAGGGAGGAGACTTGAGGTCAGGGAATCAATGCTTTTTTTATTTATTTAATTTTTAATTTTAATATTTATAAAAAAAAAATATAAAATTAGAAATCAAATAATTGAATTAGAGAGGTTCTTTTCCTTTCGTTTTCAGTTAGAGGTTTTGGAGGGGAAAGGTGAGTCTAGTGGGGCAACATAGGGGCCAACCACCATATGATCGCACATGGTTCCATTTCCCACTTGGATTAATGTGGGACCCTTTTCCTCTCTTCATTTTGTTTTGTTAGGGTTCTTCCTATACTCCCTACCTAGTAACTCTATGTATCAGCTATATATGTTATATATATTTTTCTATCAACACTTTAATTTGTTTGAGGTTTATTATATTAATTCATCTACTATATATCCAAATTAATTAGTGTATTAATTTTGACATATTATATAAGTGGATAGTTAGCCATTATAAACTATTAGGGTATGTACGTTAATGGCATTGTTGTTGATGAATAGCATTGCTCAGCTAACTCTTTCATGAGGAGAATTAACTTTAAATTCTCATATATGCTAAGAAGCCTCATGGTTTAGTAGCATAGTTCAATTTTTCCATAGAGGGGAACTATTTTTTAAGAAAAAAAAACTATTAGAGTATATGCGATGTACACACTTAATTATTAAAATTATACAATTAACATCATATTTAAATATCAACGTGTCAATTAGTTTACATGGTAGGATAGATATGACAAATTCATCTTGAATTAAAGTGTTGAGTATAAGATTTTGTTGCTTATATTGTAAATGTCTTTATGTGTAGTTTTAGTTATATAACATTTTTAATGAATCATGGGATTTGTTTTTAAAAAAAAAAAAAAAATACATAGATAGTATTATAAATTTTCTTGTACATAGTGAGTTGAAGGAAATAATTAATAACCCCAAACTAGCTTAGAACTAAACATGCATGAAAATACTAGCTAAAACTATCTTTTATTACTTTATGCATGTATGATTATCAGATTCGCCTCCATCCCCTTGGTCAGGACCAAATGGTTGATGCAACGGTACCTAGAGTATAGTGTATATCAATGGGTTGATGATAGTGGCCATAGTGGCAGCAGCCTGATACGAAGTGATAGTGATTAGTGAGGTAAAGGTTTGGTGGTGGCACGGACAATAGTTGCTAATAATGAAGATGGTGGAGAAAATGGTGTCGTAGTTGTCATAAAAATGTTATATTAATATCAATCTGATGAATTATATATATTCCACTCTTTGACCTAAAAAAATCAACAAAGGAATTATATTCCATACTATTAATTTGCTCTACATCCAAAAATCAAAAAACAAAAAGTGTTCGGTTATATTCCATACTATTAATTTGCTCTATTACTGGCAAGGGGTCTCCTAGCTTTTGGCACATATAGCTAACCACCCCCACAGCTAGCTGTCCTTCTTTTATTCCAATGAAGTTTAAGCCTGCACCATGCATATATACATTACCAAAATGTTGTTGAAATTCTTTACTCACAGAATTCTTACCACATAAAACTAGAAAGAACTTCCCAAAACTTTAGTATTTAATTTGTGAGTTGAATTTTATTGGGACTCATTATTATGCTCAGTTTTCTCATAATCCTAGTTGACTGGAGAACTTTAAACCGAAAAAGAAGAAGAATAGAGTTATATATTTCATATAATTAATTAGAATACATAAACTCCAGTAAAAAAAAAAGCACTTAAGTAAAAAAAAAAAAAAAAACTCAATAAATCAATTTAGATATAAATTACGGGATTTGAGTTTGTATTAATTGACACTGAAACTCCACATGAGAAGAAGGATCCTGATATCAAATATCCTTCATATGTAGCTACTTTCAAGGAGGGCCTTCTTTTACTAGATGGAGCAAATGTGGTTTCCTACTAAACAGATGGTGCTGTGCATATAAGAATGTAGTCATTAGTGGTATGGGTGAAGTCAAACCCTTGTTATTCCTTTTCCTCAAGTTTAGTATTAGGTATGATAGTAGTGCAAAAAACTTCATTTTTATCCCTGTTTTACGTTAAACTTCATTTGTGAATATCTTTATTTTTTGCTTCTTGAACTATATGGTTTCAAAATCATGGATTAACTTGATTGTTATTATTATTATTATTTCCTGTGTTTTGGTAGAATAATTGGCAGAGAGGTGCAAAAGGGAAGAATGAGATGGCTTCGGGCTGGCATTCTGGGTTGAAAGGTGAATTGCTGCCTATATATTTAGGTTGTATTACCAATTATAAGGTTCTTGAATAAATATCAGGCAGTGTGGAAGGCTGTTAACAAGTAAATGGTCGAATTTTTGGGATGCAAATGTAGCTTCTTTGCCTACATCTTATTTAAGATTCTTGTGTACTTGGGCTACACGCCTTTTTTGATTAATAAATATTGTTATTTATCAATTATCTTATATATACATATAACTCGTTTAAACTTGCCAGCTGTAACTGTTCATGTGACAAATGTGAAGGAACTGAAGTGTTTTGCAGTAAAGAAATGAGTCAGAGAAAGTAGAAGAATAAGAAAAGAAATGAATGCATAGTGAGAGAGAAGGTGAAAGACGCACCAAAAATTAAGTGAAAAATAAATTCAATCTTATTCGAATGCCCCAATTTGTAGTACATTACCAATGACCCAATTGGTCTGATGTCACCTCCTTAGGTACTAAGTACCTTGAGGTTGAGGGGGAAGGGAAGCTGGGAAGGGTTCAGGTAATAGAGTAGAGATTTCTAACCATTTCAAAAAATAAAAAAAATAAAAAATCTGTAGTGCATTGATATGTATTTTATACTTGAATCTGTGTGTGTATTGAAGCCAACTAATCCTGTTAGTTGTATAATCTGTTATAACAATACATAACAGTAAGTGTAATAGACTTTCCACTAGTTCTATCAATCGTAAGTAACACAACTGTAGAAACTGTCTTCAACCAATGATACTACGACATTCGTTTAGCATTATATCATAGGGAGGGAACGATCAGTTGCACTTCTAGGTATAAAAGTTTGATGCTTTGTACGACATGTAGTTTGTTTAGTTTTATCATCGCTTGACAAAGATCGACCCAGTGAATTTGAGTGAGCAGCCATTTACTGGCCTAATCACTGCATGATCTTGTGCAACATGTCATATTGTCTCAACAACAAATAGTATGAAGTTGAAGAGAGACTTCTTTTGGGTGGGGTAGTTGACAAGTTCAGGTGCTTTTTATAGGGTTGTAAGGATGTCCATAGTCCATACTCCTAGTTAATCAAGAGGCTTGGATATTAGAAAAATTAGCCTTATTGGTGCTATGTGGAGTCAACAATCCTATGGTTTCACCCAGTTCCACACATTGCTTTGCCGTTAACTTATGATGGGAGTAACATCACTTTTACATGTGTTTATTATTGACACTATTTTTATTATGCACCAATAATAACTTGATGTATTAGTTAGGTGTGTCCCTAAACTTGTTGACGTGGATTACCTTACTTTTATTTTATTTTTTATGGTAATAATTGAATTCCATTGTAATTAATTTTTTTCCACAACTTAAGTAATATTTTTTTTTATAAGTAATCAAAGAACTATTATTAAAGAAAAAATAGGAAATAGTACAAGTTGTTCATGATAATGAACAACAAGAAAAAGATAAAACAAACAGCAAAAAAGAAGGAAATCAAGAAACTAATCTAAGGGACAACATAAGCTTAGAGAGAGAAGAATAATCAGTAAATCCCCAACACCGAGACCACTTAAAAAGGCTATGTTGGCATAAAACCTTTAACTCATCCAACGTCTTCTCAATGTCCTCAAAGGAACAATGATTTCGTTCCAACCAAATAGTCCACATTAAGTAGCTTGGAATCAAATTCTAGATGCTCAATTTGTGCTTCCCAAGCCACTAATGCCAGCAAAATAACAATCCCGCCACCGATCTTGGCATAACCCAATTTATACCAAAAGTCTAAATCATAAGAGTCCATAAGGTATGTGTAATAGGACAATGAAGAAGAAGGTGGTCCGCTAATTCCCCATCACAACAACACATACAACACCGATTTGCCAAAGGGCAACCTCTAAGCATGAGATTATCCAAAGTGAGAATCCAATCATGAGCAGCTGTCGACAAGAAGAAAGCCACTCGCTTAGGAACCTTTAGTTTCCAAACACCCTTCCAAGGAAACGAAGAATCTGGAGTACCCCGAATTGCATGGTAGTAAGATCGGGGGTCAAACTTACCATCTCCTTTTAGTCGCCAACAAAGACTATTGCGCCTTTCACCTCGAGGAAATATGAGATTGGATGAACTGAAGGAAAGAATAAGATGCAGCTAGCTCCTAGTCTTCAAAAGATATATAAAACCTTAAATCCCACACTCTAACAGTACCCCCCTCTAGAGTCCACAAAATCTTAGAAATACAAGCATCCTTGGTTGTTGAACAAATCTAGAGCTCCGGGTAAAGGTTTTTTAGGGTATTATCACCAATCCACCTATCATGCTAGAAGCGGATATGAGTGCCGTCACCCACTACAAAAGACAAATGCTTAGAGAAACTCTCCCACCCTTCATGAATGCTTCTCCAAAGACCACATCCATGAGCCCTCCTACAAACTTTAGAATTCCATCCCCCTTGGCCCTCACCATATTTTGTGGAGATTACTCTCCGCCAAAGATGGGTAATTTCATGACCATACCTCCACAGCCACTTTCCTAATAAAACTTGGTTAAACGACACCACACTTCTTATCCCTAAACCGCCCAATTCCATGGGTAGACATACCTTTTTCCAAGCCACCAAAGGGTATTTGAAACTCCCTTCGGAAGACCCCCATAGAAAAGTCCTCTAAATACTTTCCAATCTAGCAGCCATAGCTTTAGGAATGGTAAAAAGAGATAAAAAAATACATTGGAAGACTTGAGAGAATACTCTTTAGTATTGTGAGCTTACCACCCTTAGATAAATAGAGATGCTTCCACCCTAATAATTTCTTCTCCGTCTTCTCCAAAATGGGATTCCAAATTGAAGCTGTCTTAAAAGAAGTTCCCAACGGTATCCCCAAATATTTCATAGACAAATTGCCTACTCTACATTGAAGAATATTAGCCAGTGCATCTAGATTATTCACCTCTTTAATAGGGACAATCTCACTTTTCCCAACATTGACCTTTAAACCTGTAAAAGTCTGAAAACAAGACAATGCCTACCTTGTGGATAGCATCTGTTCCTTAGAAGCATCACAAAAGTGTCATCAGCTGATGTGGAAGAATAATCATAGCAGGTGTCATGAGATTAACCCGTCAGCCAAAGTTTGGGCTGACGGGCCAATCTCCGGTAACGGACAGGGGTCACACTGACGGGACCAAGATAAACTGGGGCTGAAGGCTCCGGCTCTAACCGACGGTTATTCAAAGCTCCTTGAGCGAGAAGGTGACGCCAACGTGGCTGAAGGGGAGAGAAAAGGCTGACGGTTTTAAGGCCGACGGCTCTGTTGAAAATAAGACTTGGCCACCACGCATAGGAAGTTGCTTGCGTTCCACGCCCAATATCAGAATCCTATAAGGAAAGGATCCCGCAATCTACGCTTTTGAGGATTCCTATAAGGAAAAGACTTCTACCCCAAGGAAGAAGGCTTCACCCTCTACTACTATAAAAACCCCAATACCCTCATAGGCCGAGGTACGCATAATTAACCCCTCTCTAGCACTCTAGAGTTGAAAGAAGTTCTAATTTGACCTTCGGAGGGTATTTGGCCGGCACCACACCGGTGCTCTCTGTTAGGTCTTCCCTTTTTTGTTGTGCAGGTGTCGTTTTGAGCGTACGAAGCATCGTGCAACTCACTGGTGAGATTTTCAGCATCATCAGTTGGCGCCGTCTGTGGGAAATCGCTATTAAGTAATTAAGCCACACTATCGTTTCCCGGACCAAAGGGTTGCATGGTACTTACTCGCTCAATGGCAACTACTAATGACGTACCAGGAGAGGAACCACCCACGACTGCCCTCGAGAGACAAGTTCAGACTCTCGGTGCCGCCGTGGAGCGTCTCACCAAACGGAACCTCGACTTGGAAGAATAGTTGCGCCGGAAGGATGCAGCACCAAATGACCAACCAGAAGATCAGGAAGAAATTAGCGCTCCAAGGGGAAACCAGGAGAGACTTGAAGGTAGCCACGCCCCAAGCAGGCCGGAAAGGCAGCATGTGAGCATGCCATCCCTCATGGATGCGACTCCACCACATATTGCCGTCGAGATGCAAGCAATGAGGGAACAAATGGAGGTCATGATGAACGCCCTCAAGGGGAGAGTCTCTAGCGATCTTGACGATCTAGTCAACCGTACCGATTCGCCTTTCACTATGGCCGTGAACTCTTTCCCCCTACCCCACAAGTTTCGCATGCCAAATATAGATAGCTATGACGGGGTGAAGGATCCTTTGGATCATCTGGAGACTTTCAAAACCCTGATGCATCTTCAGGGGGTGGCAGATGAGATTATGTGCAGGGCCTTTCCCACCACACTCAAAGGCCCCGCAAGAATATGGTTCAGTCGGCTGATGCCCAACTCTATCAGTACCTTTAAGGAGCTAAGTGCCCAATTCACTACACACTTTATTGGGGGGCATAGGTATAAGAAGTCCACAGCATGCCTAATGAGTATCAAGCAAAAGGAAGACGAGACGTTACGATCCTACATAACGCGCTTTAATAAGGAAGCACTATCGGTTGACGAAGCCGACGACAAAATACTTGTAGCGGCCTTCACCAATGGGTTGCGAAAGGGCAAGTTTCTGTTCTCTCTATACAAGAATGACCCAAAGACCATGTCGGAAGTGCTCTACAGGGCTACTAAGTATATGAATGCTGAGGACGCGTTGCAGGCCCGAGAAGAGAAGCCAAGGAAAAGGGAAAGGCAGGAAGACGCGCGACCAGACCAAGGAAGAAAGAGACCCAGAACAGGAGATCGAAGAGACAAAAAGCGTTCCAAGCCTCCGGGAGGGAGATTCACAAGCTTCACCCTGCTGACCGCCCCAATAGATCAAGTCCTAATGCAAATTAAGGACGAAGGGGCGCTGACCTTCCTTGGAAAACTGAAGGGGGATCCTAACAGGCGCTTCAGAGACAAGTACTGCCGCTTTCGCCGAGACCACGGCCATGATACAGCCGACTGTTACGACTTGAAGCAGCAAATCGAGGCCCTTATAAGGCAAGGGAAATTGCAGAAATTCGTAAGCAAGGAAAGAGCGGATCCAGCACCTCCTGAACATCCTCCCCGACGAGACAACGACCGTCCAAGACCCCCCGTTGGTGACATACGAATGATTGTAGGAGGGATCGCTACCAGGCCGTCCAAAAAGGCTCGAAAGACGTACCTTCGGATGGTCCAAAACGTTCAGTTGACAGGTCCAGTGCAAAATGTGGCCCGAAGGGAAAGCCCCGTTATCGAGTTCTCAGAAGAAGACGCGCGACGCCTACGCCACCCGCACGACGACGCGCTTGTTGTCAGCTTACGGGTAGGGGACTACAACTTGCATCGAGTGTTGGTCGACAATGGCAGCTCGGCAGACATCTTGTACTACCCGGCATACCAGCAGATGAAAATCAGCAGGGAATAGCTGATTCCAACAAACGCCCCACTTGTTGGTTTTGGAGGTGCAAAGGTGTTTCCGCTGGGCGCGGTTACGTTGACTGTGACAGCTGGCGACTATCCCCAGCAAATCACAAAGGACGTGACGTTCCTCATGGTTGACTATTCATCCGCCTATAACACTATCCTAGGGAGGCCCACCCTCAATGCGTGGAGGGCGGCAACTTCAACATATCATTTGATGATTAAGTTCCCAACAGAACACGGGGTCGGAGAGCTACGTGGAAATCAGATTGCCGCACGCGAATGCTACGTAGCCATGATGGAAATGGATGACCACCTCCATACCATGAACATAGAAGAGCACCGGAGCGCAACGGAGCCAGCCGAGAGGCTTGAGGAGATACCTCTGAATGACTTCGTACCTAACCAGACAACAAGGATTGGGACCCTCGCGAGCCCCGCCACTCGGCGAACGCTTGCAGCATTCCTTAAGGAGAATCGGGACGTATTCGCCTGGAGTCACGAGGATATGCCCGGAATAGATCCTTCCGTCATGGTACATAGGCTGAATGTATCACCATCCTTTCCGCCCATCCGGCAGAAAAAGCGGGTCTTCGCCCCAGAACGAGATCAAGCAATAGCCGAAGAAGTCCGCAAGCTACGAGAGGCAAATTTTATTAGAGAAGTCTACTACCCCGATTGGCTAGCAAACGTAGTGATGGTCAAGAAAGCTTCCGGGAAATGGAGGATGTGTGTAGACTTCACCGATCTAAACAAAGCATGCCCTAAAGACAGCTACCCCCTCCCGAGAGTCGACACTCTAGTAGACTCTACGGCTCAACATCAGCTGTTAAGCTTCATGGACGCTTTCTCCGGCTACAACCAAAT
>NW_027070390.1:176806-184779 GCF_002906115.3 Quercus suber
ATTTTCCTCTGGCATCAGAATTATCATTTGCCAGCCCCATTGGTTAGTGAGGCATTAAGAAAACTAGCACTGCCCAAATATTCTACCCATGCCAGTCCCTTGATTGGATTATTCAAGGGGAAACTGGCTTTATCTACCTGGGAATATTATTATGGAAATTCTGACTTCCAGTACTGCATATGGATGATGAAGGAGTATGGTGTGGTTGAGTCTTGGAATAAGCTTTTTGTTATTGGATCATTTAAACAGAAGATTCATTGGAGTGCCTTTACCAAGTATGGTTCACTTATACTCTGCTTCGTCAATCATCAAGTAGAGAGGACGGGATTTGAGTTTGTATTAATTGACACTGAAACTCCACATGAGAAGAAGGATCCTGATATCAAATATCCTTCATATGTAGCTACTTTCAAGGAGGGCCTTCTTTTACTAGATGGAGCAAATGTGGTTTCCTACTAAACAGATGGTGCTGTGCATATAAGAATGTAGTCATTAGTGGTATGGGTGAAGTCAAACCCTTGTTATTCCTTTTCCTCAAGTTTAGTATTAGGTATGATAGTAGTGCAAAAAACTTCATTTTTATCCCTGTTTTACGTTAAACTTCATTTGTGAATATCTTTATTTTTTGCTTCTTGAACTATATGGTTTCAAAATCATGGATTAACTTGATTGTTATTATTATTATTATTTCCTGTGTTTTGGTAGAATAATTGGCAGAGAGGTGCAAAAGGGAAGAATGAGATGGCTTCGGGCTGGCATTCTGGGTTGAAAGGTGAATTGCTGCCTATATATTTAGGTTGTATTACCAATTATAAGGTTCTTGAATAAATATCAGGCAGTGTGGAAGGCTGTTAACAAGTAAATGGTCGAATTTTTGGGATGCAAATGTAGCTTCTTTGCCTACATCTTATTTAAGATTCTTGTGTACTTGGGCTACACGCCTTTTTTGATTAATAAATATTGTTATTTATCAATTATCTTATATATACATATAACTCGTTTAAACTTGCCAGCTGTAACTGTTCATGTGACAAATGTGAAGGAACTGAAGTGTTTTGCAGTAAAGAAATGAGTCAGAGAAAGTAGAAGAATAAGAAAAGAAATGAATGCATAGTGAGAGAGAAGGTGAAAGACGCACCAAAAATTAAGTGAAAAATAAATTCAATCTTATTCGAATGCCCCAATTTGTAGTACATTACCAATGACCCAATTGGTCTGATGTCACCTCCTTAGGTACTAAGTACCTTGAGGTTGAGGGGGAAGGGAAGCTGGGAAGGGTTCAGGTAATAGAGTAGAGATTTCTAACCATTTCAAAAAATAAAAAAAATAAAAAATCTGTAGTGCATTGATATGTATTTTATACTTGAATCTGTGCGTGTATTGAAGCCAACTAATCCTGTTAGTTGTATAATCTGTTATAACAATACATAACAGTAAGTGTAATAGACTCTCCACTAGTTCTATCAATCGTAAGTAACACAACTGTAGAAACTGTCTTCAACCAATGATACTACGACATTCGTTTGGCATTATATCATAGGGAGGGAACGATCGGTTGCACTTCTAGGTATAAAAGTTTGATGCTTTGTACGACATGTAGTTTGTTTAGCTTTATCATCGCTTGACAAAGATCGACCCAGTGAATTTGAGTGAGCTGCCATTTACTGGCCTAATCACTGCATGATCTTGTGCAACATGTCATATTGTCTCAACAAAAAATAGTATGAAGTTGAAGAGAGACTTCTTTTGGGTAGGGTAGTTGACAAGTTCAGGTGCTTTTTATAGGGTTGTAAGGATGTCCATAGTCCATACTCCTAGTTAATCAAGAGGCTTGGATATTAGAAAAATTAGCCTTATTGGTGCTATGTGGAGTCAACAATCCTATGGTTTCACCCAGTTCCACACATTGCTTTGCCGTTAACTTCTGATGGGAGTAACATCACTTTTACATGTGTTTATTATTGACACTATTTTTATTATGCATCAATAATAACTTGATGTATTAGTTAGGTGTGTCCATAAACTTGTTGACGTGGATTACCTTACTTTTATTTTATTTTTTATGGTAATAATTGACTTCCATTGTAATTAATTTTTTTCCACGACTTAAGTAATATTTTTTTTTTTAAGTAATCAAAGAACTATTATTAAAGAAAAAATAGGAAATAGTACAAGTTGTTCATGAGAGAACTATTATTAAAGAAAAAATAGGAAATAGTACAAGTTGTTCATGATAATGAACAACAAGAAAAAGATAAAACAAACAGCAAAAAAGAAGGAAATCAAGAAACTAATCTAAGGGACAACATAAGCTTAGAGAGAGAAGAATAATCAGTAAATCCCCAACACCGAGACCACTCAAAAAGACTATGTTGGCATAAAAGCTTTAACTCATCCAATGTCTTCTCAGTGTCCTCAAAGGAACAATGATTTCGTTCCAACCAAATAGTCCGCATTAAGTAGCTTGGAATCAAATTCTAGATGCTCAATTTGTGCTTCCCAAGCCACTAATGCCAGCAAAATAACGATCCCGCCACCGATCTTGGCATAACCCAATTTATACCAAAAGTCTGAATCATAAGAGTCCATAAGGTATGTGTAATAGGACAATGAAGAAGAAGGTGGTCCACTGATTCCCCATCACAACAACACATAAAACACCGATTTGCCAAAGGGCAACCCCTAAGCATGAGATTATCCAAAGTGAGAATCCAATCATGAGCAGCTGTCAACAAGAAGAAAGCCACTCACTTAGGAACCTTTAGTTTCCAAACACCCTTCCAAGGAAACGAAGAATCTGAAGTACCCCGAATCGCATGGTAGTAAGATCGGGGGTCAAACTTACCATCTCCTTTTAGTCGCCAACAAAGACTATTGCGCCTTTCACCTCGAGGAAATATGAGATTGGATGAACTGAAGGAAAGAATAAGATGCAGCTCGCTCCTAGTCTTCAAAAGAAATATAAAACCTTAAATCCCACACTCTAACAGTATCCCCCTCTAGAGTCCACAAAATCTTAGAAATACAAGCATCCTTGGTTGTTGAACAAATCTAGAGCTCCGGGTAAAGGTTTTTTAGGGTATTATCACCAATCCACCTATCATGCTAGAAGCGGATATGAGTGCCATCACCCACTACAAAAGACAAATGCTTAGAGAAACTCTCCCACCCTTCATGAATGCTTCTCCAAAGACCACATTCATGAGCCCTCCTACAAACTTTAGAATTCCATCCCCCTTGGCCCTCACCATATTTTGTGGAGATTACTCTCCGCCAAAGATGGGTAATTTCATGACCATACCTCCACAGCCACTTTCCTAATAAACTTGGTTAAACGACACCACACTTCTTATCCCCAAACCACCCAATTCCATGGGTAGACATACCTTTTTCCAAGCCACCAAAGGGTATTTGAAACTCCCTTCGGAAGACCCCCATAGAAAAGTCCTCTGAATACTTTCCAATCTAGCAGCCATAGCTTTAGGAATGGTAAAAAGAGATAAAAAATACATTGGAAGACTTGAGAGAATACTCTTCAGTATTGTGAGCTTACCACCCTTAGATAAATAGAGATGCTTCCACCCTAATAATTTCTTCTCCGTCTTCTCCAAAATGGGATTCCAAATTGAAGTTGTCTTAAAAGAAGTTCCCAACGGCATCCCCAAATATTTCATAGACAAATTGCCCACTCTACATTGAAGAATATTAGCTGGTGCATCTAGATTATTCACCTCTCTAATAGAGACAATCTCACTTTTCCCAACATTGACCTTCAAACCTGTAAAAGCCTGAAAACAAGACAATGCCTACCTTATGGGAGATATGCACACCGACAAAATTCACTGCTCCCACATGAAAGCCCTGAATAAGATTGCTCTCCTCTGTCTTCCTCAAAAGTCTACTGAAAACCTCCATAATCAAGAGAAACAAAAGCGGGGATAATGGGTCACCTTGTCTTAACCCACGAGAGGTTCCAAAAAAATGTTAAGGGGAACTGTTTACCAGGACTGAAAATCAGACAAAAGTGACACAAGCCTTAATCCACCCTTTCTATTTCAACCCAAACCCATCCTCCCCAAAAGATAAAACAAGGCCTCCTAATTCACATGGTCGTATGCCTTTTCAATATCAAGCTTACAAACCACACCCAGTAACTGGCTCTTCAACCTACTATCTAGGCATTCATTGGCAATGAGCACTAAATCTAGAATCTGCCTTCTGCTAACAAAAGAATTTTGAGTCTCAGAGACGAGATTATCTAAAACCGTCCTCAACCTGTTAGCCAACACCTTGGATATCAGCTTGTACACACTACCCACCAAACTGATAGGGTGAAAATCTTTAATATTAACGGCATTACACTTCTTAGGAATTAAAGTGAGAAACGAAGCATTCATAGATCGTTCAAATACAGAGTGTCGATGAAAATAATCAAAAAAATCCATGACATCCTTTTCCATAACACTCCAACATTTGTGAAAAAAAAAACCATGGTGAAACCATCAAGATCAGGGGCTTTATCACCCTTCATCTCCCTTAAGACTTGGATAACTTCCTCCTTCGAGAAATCCTTCTCTAAGGACAACCTCTCGTCCTCTTCAATACAAGCAAAATCTAACCCATCCATAGTAGGGCGCCCCACCTCAATTTCCTCATACAACCCCTAGTAGTAGAGAACTAACTAAAAGCGCACATCAGACTCATCCTCATAAAGAACACCATCCACCTCTATCCTCTTAATTTGATTAGCATTTCTATGGGAATTTGCTAATCTATGAAAGAAACGAGTATTATTATCTCCTTCCTTCACATACAAAGCACGAGACTTTTGTCTCTAGGAAATTTCCTCAAGAGAAGCCAAATGTTCTATGTCCCCTTTGAGCTTAATATGACGAATTTGATCCTTATTCGATAGACCCTCTAGCATCTAAACCCATAAGTTCAGTTAGCAAATTCTTCTTTCTAAAAGCCAAATTACCAAACACCTCTCTGTTCCACTTTTTTAAATCTACTTTCAAAACCTTCAACTTTTGTGCCAAAATAAAACTTGGAGAGCCCATAAAACTATAACTATTCCACCATTGTCGAACTCTATCAACAAAACTCTCAGCTTGTAGCCACATGTTTTCAAATTTAAAGGCACTTTGGCCTCGTCGAACAACACCAGCTTCCAACAAAAGTGGACAGTGATCTGAAATAACACGAGGAAGCACCCGTTGGGATACATTCTCAAAATGTTCCTTCCAATTTAGAGAAACCAAAGCCCTGTCAATTCTTGACATAGAGGGGATACTAGAAGCTCTAAACCATGTAAAGGAAGCCCCCTTTAATGGTAAATCAACGAAATAATTACTCTATAAAGTCTGAGAATGCAAACATAGCAGGGTTGAATGACTCACAGCCAAGTCTTTCACTTGGGTACTTGATAATATTAAAATCTCCTACTAAACACCATGCCATGGGCCATCTAGCGCGCACCCGTAATAACTCCTTCCACAAAATAGACTGCTATCCATCATTATTGGGGCCATATACACCAGTACAAGCCTAAACAATGTCATCCACCACCCCTCTCAACAAGATACTGACAGAAAACTGTCCAACAATTACATCCATCTTTTCAAAAACCCTTTTGTCCCATACTAGCAGGACCCCTCCCGAAGTCTAGACAGCATCCAAAGCATCCCAATCAATGAAAGGACTTCCCTATAAACTTCAAACAAAAGCAGTGTCGATAGAAGCTACTTTTGTTTCTTGAAAACATACAATATCACATTTCCACTCTTTTAGAAGATTCTTACAAACCTCTCTCTTCTGGGGATTGTTAAGCCCCCTTACGTTCCAAGAAAGTAGGCATAAAGTCATTTAAAACTAACGACAACCCCCACAGCATTTGAAGGAGCTTTGCTCCTACTCCTAGAATAGACACCATCATAATTAACATTAGAAATAAGCCCTTTGAGCTCCCTAAGACCTCGTGTCCCTGAGTTTGCAGGTCACTTAGGCACCCTATCATCAATCACCTTGAGACAATCCTGTTCAAGAAGGCAAAGCAAAGCCAAACATTGAGCTTCATGTTTCACAATAGGAAAACCCACCATATTACAAAAATCTTTCATCAGCTGGGACACCCAACTTGAATTTGGTTCAGTTTCTGCCACCCAAGCCCCTCCTGCATCATCTTGAACCATCACCACCTCACCAAGTATATTGGGATCCCACCGAGACAAAGGATTACACTCCAAAAGACAATTATCTTTCACCCCATTACCACCACCATAGTTATCGGCTCCACTGTTGTCCCACGGCAGGAAAAGAAGCTCAGAATCATTTTGACTAAACCCAATAGTATCCATTGACCTCGGCTGTACCACCACTTCGTGGTATTCACTAAAAACCTCATCTTGATTGTCCCCTTCCCCAAACTTAGTACCCATCTCGTTACCCAGCTCAAACAAAGGGGGAAAACGATTTTGATTCACGCACTGATGACGGTGAGATTGTGACCCATTTTTTAGAACTGGAGACTCCATCGTCGTAATTGCCAGGGTAACCAACATGTCTCCGGTGACCCTAGAGGATAGTAGTGCCTCACCATGCATTTCCTCGACATCAGAACTTGTTATCACTGAAGAAACAACCTTGCTGGAGTCAGGATCCAACATGGAGAAGCTACGCACTCTCTCCATGTTTGTTTTAGCCCCCAGTGCATTGAAATCTTCCATTAGCGTGCACCCAACATAGTTCGAGCTCTCGCCGACCCTCCCATGTATCGGCTTCAGATCCCTAGTCTCCAGCTCATGAACTTGGGCTAAAAGCCCTTTATCCTTACCTTTAGGATCTGCCACAGGTTGGGCTTTAACAAGCCCACCTGTATGTTTTGTAGCTTTTAGCCCACCACTTAACTCCTTGGGCCATCTGAAGTTCTTAGCACCCAGACAGGTCACCATACGTCTCTCACCCTCAGGCTTGCACACTCTCAAAGCCAAAATAGTAGGAGTCAACTTAAAATTAAATGCTTGTGTGGGTCTGCCATTTAAGACTGAAACACTGCCATTTTTAACAAAAGCAATTTCTGTAGGATCTCCATGAATCACGTTCTTCCCCAAATTTGTTCCAAAATTTTCAAAATTCTGATTTTATGCTGATTACCCAAAGCAGACATAAATTTCCCACTTCGGCCACCACTAGCAGACTGATCGCCTCCACCCCTATTTTTGGAGGATACTTCAGCCATAGTAACTGGTTTTGCACCAGAGAAAAAATACCTTAACTCTCTCTGAAACAAAGACCAACCTGCACGATTGGAGCTTACTGGCATCATGATACAGCCTCTCCTAGACCCTCCAAAATATACCACAATAACTACAAAAAGTCTAGCTTTGTTAGATCTCCCACAGAACTCTAACAACTTCCCATTTTCCCTAAATCTCTTGAAGAGTACAGCTCGACCAGGCACCCAGTCTCGTATATCGGCGAGACAAGTAAGGATCCACTCCATATCCCTGTCCAACCCAAATAGAGCTCTTAACATCCCAATGTGTCTCATGTATAGCATACGAATCAGACTGCCCCCCATCAAAAGATAAAGAAAAAGGTTTGGCATCAATACGAAATGACCTCTTACTGCCCCCATGGACCGAGGATTGAGGTTTAGGAGGGATATTTTGTGGAGTTTCTATGGTGGGGATATCTGGTATGGCTAAAGGTGCAGGATTAGGCAGTTTAGACCCCTGAGGAGGTGGGAATGGGGAAGGCAGTGATGGAGGAGGGGGGATAGGGGTATTTGAAACTCCCAAACAGTGGAGGGAAGCATGGGGGGGAGGAGGAAAAAGGAAGGGCGGCAAAAAAGGAAAAAAAGATGGTGATGGATGAGGGAGGGAGTGAAGGTGTGATGGAGGAGGGTGGATAGGATGAGGGAGGGGTGGGGGAGGGGGGTGAGGCTGAGTTACCATATAGTTACCAAAGTATAC
>NW_027070391.1:0-7977 GCF_002906115.3 Quercus suber
CAGGCATACATTCATGGTAAAAAGTTTTAACAGAAAAGGTTTTCACCAGAGTGAATATCTGTTGAAATAAGAAATGGTCAAAATTTTATCTTATAATCCAAATCACATAAGCATTAACTGGTAACTAATGGACATTCTGTTTTGCAACTTCCCAAGTGTACCCCTCAAATGAAAATGGGAGCATATTTTAACCAATCACATGATGGATCAGCTTGTCAAGGTCGCAATACCTTTTTATCTGATATGTCTGAAAAAAAAAAGGTTGTCATATCATCAGAACTAAAGAAAGCGTCACATAGCAGTCTGTTATATTCTGTTTGCCCCAAATAGGTAGCCGGTATTAAACACCATCAGACAAACAAAATATGAAAATCTAAGACAATATCACAACCATAAAATTGGGGTGACCGATACTGATGAGAATGTTCATCAGATTCTAGTACTGTGACGATGTCTTGCCTCACGAATTTAGATAGTCTCTATGCATGAATAGCAGGCATAAAGTTTCCAATTAAAGTTAGACGCTCAGTACGAAAAACAAAACAGTTTATATCATCAAAATCATATTCCTTACAAAATTCAGCAAATAATAATAATAATAATGATGATGATGATGATGCAAATGCATGCATTATTTACACCACCAACTACACTTCAACTACACAACTGCTAAAGCCATCTAAATTATATTCTTCATTTTCTTTTCATTCGTTACCCTCCTTTCTTTTTTCTGGGAGTGAGAAAGGGAGAGAGCCACAACCAATAGCCAATGACTAGATTTGTAGCCACGAAAAACTGACAGGAAAGACACGATCTATCCATATCCTCATCCAACCTTCACAGAGCCTGTACTCACTGGCTTCTGATAGACTCTTACTACAGGCATTCCATCACCATCATCATTCCCAACCCTCCAAGTACGATCCTTTTTCCTCTGAGGCTTCTTGTGCTGTTTATGGGCTGCCTTAGGCTTCTTATTCGAAGCCTTTTTGGAAGCAAGGCCATTAGCCATGTCAAAAGAATTGAGATCCTCCAGCACATGCTCAAGAGCAGGTGCATTTTCACCTTGAAAATCTTGAGGGTTTTCAATATCAGATGAATCTGACTCATGCTCTTCAGATGAGCTTGCTTCATCAGCATCTTCCAAATCACTTTCCTCATTGGACATTCCAGGGGGCATTTCATAGTGGGGCAGCTTCCCGTCAATATAATCCTTCAAAATCTGACGGGTAGCTCTAGTTTCATCAGGCAGTCCACTAGAGCCAACATACCCACGAGAGGCACAATAAGCTCTTAATAGTTCAGATGCTAGAGGGGGCCGGGACTGTGACTCATATGGCTTTGGTTTTGGCAGCTTGATCTTGTAGACAGACTCAATGACATGTCTAGGAACTCGATTGGCCACTACCTGTACAGCCTCCCTATTCTCAGTAATCCGATCAATAGGCAATACCCCAGAAGCAATCATCTCAAATCTCGAGCTTGAGAAGGATGGAAACACTAATCCAGGGCAGTCACATAGGGTCAACTCATCAGACATTATCAATGTTTGGAAATGCTTGGTCTTCCCTGGAGTAGAGGTGACACCTGTCCGCTTCTGGCCCACCAAAGCATTGATTGTTGAGCTCTTCCCCACATTAGGATAGCCAACAAATCCCACAACTACATTCTTTGATGCCGAAGTTACTGCATTTCCACGGGGAGATTGAACATTAGATGAGCCTGTACCATTAGAACCTGATTTCCGCCTCATCTTGGCTATCTCCTCTGCCTCACACTGTAAACGGGTCAAAAGCTCATCCCTTCCATATATTTTTGTATCAGGGTTATCCATGTTCTGAAGGGTATTTTGTGTCATCCATGGGTCACTTAAGTTTTTCCCTTCCAGAGCAGCAGAAGCAGCTTTAGCCGACCAGAACACAAAGAGAATGTTATTAAGCCGAAAATATTCTGCCCATTTCTCCCTGCAGGCAGAGCAAAGCAACGACAATTTAACAGGTTAAAAAACTAAAGAATTGTTTTGCATGGGTCTTGAATTCGTGACGTTACAATCCTCCCTGTTCTTAAAGAGGGAGGAAGTACCATTTGAGCAGGAGCTGATCTCTTTTCCCATTTCATTATGATTTACTGTGCACTTGGTTTTATTTGCTTGAAGCTTGTGATTGTTTATAACAAAGATAATGTATTTGTCATTTTTACTAGAAATTTTGAGCTCCTCTAGTCTATGCCTATGCCAATTATTGCTGTTGGTGCAGCTTGAAAGTTCCTGTCTCATCGATAACTCCCATGGTGCCAATTCTGGTGCCTGTTTGAGAGGCCTGAAAATTTAATTTTAGGGTATTTTCCCTAATATCTCAGGACTTTGTCCTTAATTTCAGCTCCGCATCAATATCCCACATCTCTGTCATAAGAGTATATTTCTACCCCTCTTGAAAAATTACATGGGATTTGAAAATTGGGGCTTTGTTGAATCGCATTGAAAAATCTCTTTAAATACACTCATTGGACCTGGTAGCAGCATAATGTCCTCAGTCTCTTAATTTGACTCAAAACATTTATATTGGTGCTTGGGATTTTGTTGGGATTATGAAATATTGGTTTTGGAGTTCATAGCCATCTTTCGAAGTCTTTTTGAGCTTGTTAGAGTTGCCTTTGGTTTGTTTGAGTGCAAAAGGGCATGATTTTTTTCTTTCTTTCTGGTAGTTAGGGCATGAGTGAATTCAATAGAGAAATTAAAATGTTAGAAATCTCTTAAGGTTTCCAAGGAAGTATGTATTAAATTATGTTACAGTGGGGTTTTCCTATTTTGTTGTGGTTTTTTTTAGAGGTAGGGAGGATAGGGTTTGGCAGGTAGGGGTTAGTGGTCTTGAAATTAACTTTATATTCATTGTCCTTAGGTGAGCATGATCATATTAGCCCCTCATATCACCCCTCTAATGGTTTCTTTATTTGTTTGGTCTTACTTCAGAATAACTTTTCCTTTAAGCAATGAATTGATTTTCAGAATATAAGCTTATCCTCTGGAAATAAAATTGCATGATAACATTTACTTATGAATTGAGAGAGGGGCTGTAGCTCTATATGGTGGCCATTATAAAAAAATAGTATCAGAATTGGAACGTCATCTCTTCTTGGAATACTAAAGATTGTCTTATCTGATGTTTTTTCCCCTTCTACATTTTTTTTTGTTGTTTCTAAAGGTTTTACTGGCTAACTGTTTTCCTGTTCGTCATTCTTTATTTCCAATTTAAAAAAAAAAAAAAAAATCAGTGGTTTTTATGGGGGTGGGGGTGTTTGAATCCTGAATGTCTCCGTTGGAAACAGCAATAGGTGTTAGTTGACTTACAAGGCTCATGGCGTCATTCTTTGTTTCAAATTGAAACTGTTTTACGGCCTTTGTTTTGCATGGAGAAGAAAAAAATTGAGCTCTAGCTGTGTAATTTTTTTTAACCACGTAAATACTCATGCACCTGAGGGGATTCAGACCCCCACTCACCCACCACTTGTGTAATTCAAATGTTAACCTTTCTTATTCTGTTGTATATTATGATCTCATTTGCATTATATTTTTTTCTTAAGTATTTTCTGGTCAACTTTTTCGACATCTATTCTTCATTTTATCATTAATCACTTGTGTTTTGCATTTAGATAGCAAGGTCTTAATCTCATGACCTTAGCATTTCATGGTATTCTAGCTTTTACTTCTAAATAATAAATGGTCATTCATACATGTCTTATATTTCATATATTGTAGGATGCTGGTTCTGCAGTTGACTACTTAATATGATAGGTCCACTCTATCTGAAGATTATGCTGTTAATTTTTTTTTTAATGTTTTTTAACCTTTCTGCAGGTGGATGAGTTGCAGAATACCATAGAGGAAGAGCAGAAAAGTTTGGTTGAAGAGATGAGACTTGCAACTGAAGAGCTGAAGAATGGAATTGAGGATGCTAGTGGGGGCTCAGATGCCATGGCTGTTGATTAGTAACTATTCTGAATCTCAGTAGGCAGTTGTAAGATTGTGTTCTCTTTTAATGTGTTTCTATTTATGCATAGAGTTTTCTTGATGAGATCAGAATTAGAAAATGTAATGGAATGTTAGAACATATCTGTCCTTTTGTAGCATTAGTTATTGAACAAAGACATTCATTCTTGTTTAGAATTAGACAATTCTCCTAAAAAGTTTTTATGAGTCTTAGTAGTGTTTATACATACCATCAAAGTGGATTAGAAGTGCATCATTCTTTTGCACTGCAGTACTGTTATTGCCGATAGGAGTTAATAAGATTTTTGTTCTGAAACTTGGGAGATGATGATGGCCAAGTGCAGTTTTGGCTAGTTCTGTCAGTTACATTTGGCAAATGAATTACTTTAAATTTTACTTTTTCTTTTCACTATTAGAAACTCTATTCCTTATTATTTTCTAGCATTTTCCCCACCAAACTCTAACCCAAATTCCTCAAAATCCTAGCTGTCCAGGAATTCCAAATTTGATTTGTTTTCTGTTCATTTTGTCGTACGTAACAAAGTTTCAAATTTGTGATGAATAGGGGCTCACCTTTAAAGAAAAGTGAGATTCTTTTTGACTATTACTCACATAGATAAATTCTTTTTGACTTATTCAGGATAGTTGTAGGCCATTTAGAAAATGCTATGAATCAAGTGCCTAACTAGGATTAAAGTTTTCGTTCAGGTTTCAATCTAGATTAGTGGCCATTTGACGTATATTAACAAGATCATGCTAGAATGTTTGTTAGTTCAATTGATTTGGTGAAGAAGGTTTTGGTTTGATCAAGAGTTTTGCTGATTATGAGAGAAGATTTGCCCTAGAAGTTTTTTAGTCTTTTGCTGATTCCCCATATAAGGGTTTATAAGTTACATTACTAAGATTGTTTACCGTAAAGAGGCTTCATATCTTGTTGCTTATCGTGAGAGAGATGCTTAACATCTTATTAAATAAATTAGTACTACTGTACTAGTGCTTAAATGTTCCTCAGCCAGCCATGGAAGAATGACTTCAATGATTGTTAAGGTATTTTTAGTTCTTCTAGCATTTGAAAGACATTCTAGGACTTCTGGTTATCCCTTGGTATTTCAAAATTTTTTTTGTGTGTGTGTGTGTGTGTGGGTTTGTGTGTGTATTTTTATGAACAAATCCATATCTGTAGCTGGGTCAATCAGTGCAAGCTTTCATCTTTAACTCTGATGATGATACGAAATTATTTCCTATCAATCTCTCAAATTACTATTCTCAATCATATCTAAAAGAGAAAAACAAAGAAGAAAGTGATAATCAGCACTCCAATCTAACAAGGTACGAAAGAAAAGGGATTTGATTTCAAGGATAGATAGTTCACTTCCCTAAAAAATTCTAGCATTAATTTCTTGCTAAATATACCCCATGATGCAATGTGGCACAGCCTTCCAAAAAGAAATATTTCTATGCAAGATACTATTTTGACTGATATTCTAATTTTTAGTTGTCTGAGGAGAGAGAGATGTTTGAGAGAAAACCCAAAATTTTGAGTCATTGAGAGGCCCGGCTACCTCAAATTAGTCAGAAATATTGTTCCCGGTTAATTATTTCCTGTTTTGGATTGATATGGGTGGATTTCGCAGTTTTTTTATTGAATCGAAGTTGTTTCAATTGGTGGTTGAGGAAGGGGGGAATTTTTTCTCCCTTAAGATATTTGAAAGGGGGAAGTATTTCATGCAATCAGTTTTTATGGGTAGGAATGCAACACGTTGGCTTATGCAAAGCTTGGAACACACGGTGTTTGGGGTTAACCCCAAACACTTCTTCACGCTCAGGGAAGGTGACACCGCATACACAGTGCAACGGGGTTCTAACTCGTGTGGGCAATATCTGTTAGTAACAGAGTTAAAAGTTGGCGGGATGAGAAGATCGATCATTATTCCTGCAGGTAAGGCACAACAAGGTTGGAGGGTCTTCTCATTATGCGTTGGGTGGACCAAAAGCTTTACCGTACAAGTCTAAGGTGGGTTCAGAGATTCACCCTTCTCAGTCCTTTGCTGATACGGTAAAAGCGTCTGTGCAAGGAAGGAAGTATTTGTACCAGCCCTCCAATATAGAGAGAAAGAAGAGTCAAGTAGTGGAGAACACTTTGCTGCCTCCGAGAGACGAAGCTGGGATTCAGGTGGTGGCGCTTGAAGTTCCGTTGGATAATGCTATACCGATTGCCGTGGGTGGTGGGGAGGGGAGTCACCGTGGTATTAATGCAGATGCTAAGTTTGAGGAGAAAATCCAGGAACAAAATAAATTCAGATTGAAGAATTTGAATTTGAAAGATGTTGATTCTGGTATGGAGCGTCATATTAGGAGGTCTAGCTGGTTAAGGAAAGGCTTGACTGTGGAAATAAATGAATTTGGTAAGAGGCGGGTGTCTTGGCAACGTTATAGGAGTGATAAGCAAGCTGTAAAATGGGTGGCACGTGAGGATAATTCTGCCCAGGTGGTTAATAAGGGAATAGACAATGGGCCTTGGCTGGGAAATGATAAGAGTTGCTTAGGCCCACTATTGTCTAGCCCTTTTGTTTTTGAGGCTGGGGCTTGTTCCAAGCAGCCACTAAATAAACCAAGCCCAGATATTACGGGCCTAACTGTTGAGGATGGTAACTTAGAGTCAAATACAACAGGCCTGAGCATAAGTCTGAATGGTGCGAGTGCTACGGTACTCCCAGCGAGCTCGGGGTTTGATTCCCAATCACCAAGGAAGAAGGCGGTGGCTCCGATGGGCTCAGTGGGCTCGAGTTCTCCCATATTGGCATCGGAAGTTACCGTTGGGAGTGGGTCTAGTGCCCAGGTGAGCTCGAGCTGCATTACCCAGTCACTCAACATGCTGATGTTGACAGCAGAAGTGGTCCAGGCTGTGGGCGAACTGGGTTCATCATCTTTAGCCCCGATATGTCCATTGCAGGAGCTGGCGAAGATGAAAGTGATGTCTTCAGGGGTTCCGGTAGAAAAAATGGCTGAGAAGTCGTCATCTTCGGTGGCGAGGAAGGACGAGAATGATGAATTGTTGGGTCCGGAGGTAAGGGCGACGGTGCATGAGATTCCTAATTCTACGGTGGAATCTAATTCTTCTCTCATTATTAGGGAATTGGTAAGTGACTTGGACAAATCATGGGGTAATTCCACAGAGTGGATGCTGCAATTGCGGGATGGTCGTCAAATAGTGATTCCGCTATCTCTGTATCAATTTCCAGAGAGTATGTCGGATTGTTCAGTCACTGATGTAGAGACTGTAACAGGTAATGACTCTTTTATCAATGACGGTCAGATGGTTAGCTGGGCAGAGGATTGTGATGGGTTTGTTGATTCTTTGTCTATTGTTGATGAGGCAGAGGAGGAGATATGCGATGTTGATGAGAGGTTGATGTCTTGTGAGTGTAGTGGTAAGCCTTTAGTTGTGGTACCCTTGGCCACAGAAGTTCCATTGGAGTTGGAGTGTAATTCCAAGCTGGGGGATGGGTGTAAGGAGTCGGTTGACGGTAATAATTTATCACAATGGGTAACGAATCGGATTAAGGCTTTTAGAAAATCAGTGGGCACTTCTTTAGAAGGTTTTGAGGAGCAGATTACGGGTTTGCTGTTAGCTATAGAGGCCAAGAAAAAGAACAAAAAGCTTAAGGCAGTAGATGAGCAGTTGAAGCACAGCAAGTCGGGGCAGAAAGGGCAGCGGGAGTTAAAAAATTTATTGTCCTCTATGAATGTCGAGGTGGGTTCAACGAAAACAAGGAATGTAAGTAAGGAGCGGGCTGTGGTGGTTCATCAATGAATTTGAAGATTATTTCTTGGAATGTTAGAGGGCTGAATGATAGGGACAAAAGGCTTCGGGTTCGTAATATGGTCAGGAAATGGGGGCCAGATGTTATTTGTCTTCAAGAAACTAAAATGGAGTTGATTACTAGAGCTGTGATTCGCAGTTTGTGGAGGGGTCAACATGTTGATTGGTC
>NW_027070391.1:14376-48536 GCF_002906115.3 Quercus suber
ATTTTTGTTTTTTTTTTTTTTTTTTTTTTTTTTTCAAACATACATAAGCTTCTTTATGAGGTACTTAATTAATTTTTTTAATGTATAATAAACACTAAAATTATTTTTAAAAAAATAGTAAACACCACCAATAAACGTTTTTATCCTTTAACAAATCTATAATAATAATCAATAACTAAATTATAGTTAAAGTTATGTTAATTGAATTAATTAAATAAAGTTATTTTCATATAAATATTTTATATAAACTAGATGATGTCCAATATGATGCACATATGTCATTAGTTTTGTTTTCAGAATTTTAATAAGAAGTTATTTTTATGGTTCATGTAAAATACCCATTATTTGTTATAATATTCAAAATTAATTTTTATTATATTACATATCATTGAGTATATTTGATAAGTATATATTATATGTTACTAAATAAGTTAAAAAAAAGTAAATTGTTGCTCAAATATTATATTGTTTCTTTATATTCACCTTTTTTTTTTCAAGAAGTTTAATTAGACGATCAGAGATCAATAACTATTTTATTTGTAAAATACTTGATGAAATCATGAATAATATTCAATAAAATAAAATTTGGCAATATAATTTGGAATATATCTAACCAATAAAAAAATATTGACCAGTGTAACATTAACAAAAAGTTACACAGGCACTTGATCATATTCCTATATACACACATATAACCTTAGCTATAGTGGTCTAATGTTCTGCCAAGTGTCACATTTCTTGATAATTCTCTTCATTTGGCCCTTCAATTCATCAAACATTTACATTTATATTAAAGTATTAGTTCATTATCTTGTGTTAATGGGTAGATTCATTATCTTGTGTTTATGGATATATGCATTTATACTTTGACAAATCCAATCAATAAATTTTTATTGGCGGAAAATTTTGGCAAATCTATTATTGGTGTAAAATATTATTTTTATGTCCTCCACGATTACAAATTTTTAAAATGATCTGATACTAATAACTATATGATCTATAAAATGTTTAAATTTTAAGCTTTTGTACTTTAAAATTTTGTTTAAAAAATAGGCTTATGGATTGAATGGTAAATATCATTTGATTGGCACAAAATTTGACATGTATATTATAGAGAACATATAATCCAATAGTGGCATTTAAAAAAAAAAAAAATTATTAGGTGGTGTAAGTAATATTGCTTAAGAGTAATGCTAGAGATACAAATTTTTTACAAAAGTTTTTACAAACTGCTAACATGGTGAGTGATTATTGGTAAATAAAAAAGTGATATTAATGGTGTGCCTAAATGAAATCCAAAAGAAATTGGCCACATCAATAGTTTGTAAAAATGTTGTAAAATAATTTGTGGCTGTAGCATTACTCTATTACTTAAAATTACACTAAGTGTAAGGTGATCATGATCCACATACATATTGTTGTTAGGCATGGTGTAAGATTCACCTATTTATAGGTTCATAGGTTGTATTTAATATAAATGAGAATTATAACTATTTATTCACAAATATATATATATATATATATATTTTGGAGAAGAAAACATACACACATACACAAGGGAGAGGGAAATCGGACCCGTTTCGGTTTGTCCACTGGAATGAAATATTTCGGTACCGGCTTATTTTGGCGTACCGTTTTGAGGTGTTTCGGGTTGCCTATTTTATATATATTACCTTGTATATATATAATTTTTTATATAAAAAAAATCTCAAATAAATTAAGTATATAATTTTCCCTATAAAATAAAGTAAGTAGATTATTCTAATTGTTATTAAAAAATAATTAGTAATGGTCTTTTTGTAAATAAAAGAAACAAGTTAGATAATTATATAGAAGCAACTTCCAAGAAGGTTCCCTCCGCTAACTTTTCCCATTTCCCAACCCGCGCACATGGCCTACACTATTTACTTCTCATCTCACCTGACCATTCCTTCTTCTTCTTTTCATTTCCAAAGTTCCCACATCTCTTTAATCTTCAGTGGCTCAGGTGCTTTCTTCCATCTTTTTTCTCCTCTTATTCCTCTTCTTTTTCTTTTGTATTTTCTATCTCACACCGACTTTGCTTCATGCCTTCAACTCTTTTTTTTTTTTTTTTTCATCTCCTCTATAGAAGATCCAGTGGCAGTGATTTTTTCTTTTTATTTTGTAAGAGGGAAAAAAAGCCCAAAATGCATGTCGGCCGAATCTTTGATTTCGGCCGGAATTTACCGAAATCAACCGAAATGCCTGAAACACACTGGAATAGAACAAAATTTTCTCAGAGGTGGAACAAGAGGGTATCTCATTTCGGTTTGCAAACTGGTACGAAATTTTTCGTCTGTTCCGACCGTAATGGAACGAAATTAATAACAATGATTCTAACACAAAGACACACCACAAACTCCACTCAAAAGTCATGGTAACTTTTAAGGGAGGGTGGGACAAGTTATACTACAAAAAAAAAAAACGACCATTCACATAAATATTATACTTATTAAATATTGGAAGTTAGAATATAAGCCATTAACTCTTAATTAAAAAATTTGAAACTCCCATACATATAAGGGTTTGCAATGAACTTGGTTGGGTTGAACTGACTTGTTTTTACTTGGCCCATGGGCCTAGTGGGCTATTGACCACTCAACTGGCCGAGTTAGTTAGACACAGTCCAAAAGATAAAACTCCAACCCATGGACATCCTTGGACAACGCTAACCAAATCAATTCAAGTACCCTAAATCCTAATAGTTAGGATATATTAACAAAAAAAAAAAAAAAAAAAAAAATCAGTCCATGACTTATCTCACAGGGCTAGTGGTATACCCATGGTCCTCAATAACACCAGGCCAAGGCTATGGGCTATTTGGTGATACATATACATTTACCAACTCTTTTTAATCCAAATAAATAGCATAATTATGAGAAATTTTACATTTTATTTATTAATTAATAATAAAATCCACCAATATTAGAAACACAACGTACATTTTTTTTATTAAATTTATTTTGAGAAGAATTTATTCATATTTATTTCTTTAAACTTTGGAGGATACGTCAAAATGCAATTGGTGTTTGATGAAAGAAGGAACTTCTTCCATCCAAACTACCATCTTTGAAAACTTCATCACACACTTAAGTACATATAACAAAGCTAAGCAATACCATGAATTTATTATTTTATTGCAGAATGTGGTATATTATTATTGTTCATAATTAAGCTGCATTTTTAGTTGCTTTCTTTTTAGGTGAAAACATCGTTTTCGTCCCTACATTTTGGGTTCACTGTCAATTTAATCCCTACATTTTGATAGCAGTTAATTTGGTCCCTATTATTATGAGAAACCATAGGGGTGCTCTCAAAAAAGAGATTCAGGTGCTTAAGACACCTCTCTTTTGGGTAATTGTGTGGAGTTGACATTTATTTTTTATACAAAAAATAGGAAAAAATAAAATACAATTACAAGTCCAAAAATTCCTTGAATGTTATTAATTGACTATGGAAATATAATTACATCATGGTAGAATAACTTTACAAGGCTTTGGTCCTAATACAATCTATGTAAGAATTACAAAGCTTTGATCCTAGTTACAATCTGTCAAAAACAAAAGACAAAACACTAGTCTACCTATCCAAAAACCTAAGTTCGGGGGCTAGGTTACGGAATGGGAAGGTGTTAGGCACCTATCTCGCTCAGAAGAAGTTTGGTCTTCTAGAATCTAATGACCATTATATACCATTTTGTATGATGTTGAATGATATGTTGTAACACACATGACAAACACTTGGCAACAATTAATTTAAACAAATTTGTCTTATGAATATGCCTTCTTTTCAAAGAAAAATTAGATTTGTTTTTTGTAAAGGGTAAAAAGAAAGATTCTGTTAAGAAAAAGTAGATTTGTTTTGAAAAGTAAAAAATGAGATTTTTAAAAGAGGACTCATATTCATAATTCAAATCAATTATGCATGCATCACACATTTAAAAAAAAAAAAAAAAAAACTTTGACCTAACTCTTAATTCATTCTTTGAAATTTCAAAATCTGTAATTTTAATTATAAGAAAAAAACAATTTTAGAAAACTTTTCAGATTTGAATTTAATGAAAATACAAATCTGTTTTGTGGTTAAAAAAATTTAGATTTGTATTTAATGAAAATACAGATTAGTTTTGTGACCAGAAAAAAATTTTAGATTTGTATTTAATGAAAATACAGATCTGTTTTGTGACCAGAAATTTTTTTGATCTGTATTTAATGAAAATACAGATCGGGTTTTTGACCAGAAAAAATTTCAGATCTGTATTTAATGAAAATACAGATCTATTTTGTATGACTTGTTTTTACTTTGCCTACCCATGTTTCAATCATTTACACTTTACCTACCTGAACTTCATTCTGTTACCCATCTTGTAAAGTTGTTATTTACAACTATGTGTTTTTGTTGGCTTATATTCCGTGCCAAATTTGATTGTAATTATATTCAATCTGTTGTACCTTGTATTTATTGTGAGATTTCATTGTAAGAGTTGTGTGATAGAGAGAGTGGTGTGAAGACTCAAGCATTTGAAGACCGAAGAAGGTTTCGCGGGTATCTCGCAACTTAGCATCCCGCGAAGTATATCATGTGCCCTGCACATGCTGGAATGCGAAGAGTCAGGCCAGATGGAGACAGCTGTGTCTCGCGAGTATCTCGCGGGTAAGGCCTTCCAGCGAGACACCTGCGAGGCATTCTGTTCTGCCAGCATGTCCAGTCTGATACACACTATTTGTGCCTACACTATTTATACCCACATTACCCATAAATGTAAAGGAGAGTTTCTGAGAGAAAACCCTAGCCAAACACTTAGAGAGTTAGAGATTGTTATACCCATAATCCTCTACACAAAGTTTTGGGAATCTCCTCATCTCCTACCTCTCCATTTTCATACCATTGAAAGGTTGATAGCCCAAACACTTACCACACCATTTTAGAATGTCAAATGAAGTTTTGGTGTTGCTGGGAAGTATTGGAAGAAGCCGAGGATGACAGATGCAACATGGAGCTTGTTGCGGGATCTAGAGAGCTAGATAAGACACGGTTCCGAGAAGCCTTGTTGGAGTAGGAGCTTGGAGGGTTTAGGTACATTGGGTTGATTAGGCTTGGAGGGTCTCTTGCTAACCCATGTATCCCAATTGATTGTCTAGTGGATCAATTTCCGCTTGGAGGGAGGCAGGGAGGTTTTTCATCGAGTTCTTCGGTTTCCTCTTCGATAACACATCTCGGTGTTATTTGTGTTTGCAACTCTCTTCCCTACTCTTGTTCATTTCATTTTTACTGCTGTGTTGCTTTAAATATGGATTAGAGTAGTTGTCTTGCTTATACGCTTGTGTTTACACTATTCCGCATTTAGTATTAAGTGAGCTTTCACATCTGTTATCCACCTCACCCTTGGACGTTAGAAAAACACCCTTTTATTAAAAATAAGAATATAACACGGATCAAAAATACGAACCATTGAATCTTTTCCTCACAAACACAAGAACGCAACATTTGTAAATATAGTTCAAAATTTTCAGTTACACATATCCAAAACCAATTAAATCCTCTGAATCCATACCAAAAATCCTCTCATTTTTCAAACACAAACTGTAATAAAAAAAGTTTTAGAACCAAATCATAGATTAAACAGAAAATAGAAACAAACCAAAGAGAGAATTTTAATCACAGGCAAACAACACCATTGTTCATCCTGCCGATGGTGGTGGTCAAGTGTTTTGACCTAAAGTTTGATGGTGGCTTGTACGGCGGCTTGGCTGTCATGGCGGTGGCTCGTAGTGGTGTAAATGGCGGCCATGGAGGTCAACCACCAGTAGCAAGCCAAAATCAAATAAACCCACAGCCAAAAAGCCAAAAAAAAAAAAAAAAAAAATTGAAACCCACAAAGTAGTTCGATTGCCTTCATCCTCTCTTTCATTCTTGTCCACCCACTCCACCACCACCACTATCAGAACCCATAACTTAGCACCACCACCACCTCGTCCACAATCCACAACCACCATAAGCCACAAGCCACAAGCCATAACCCCACCATAATCATATCATTATCAAACCCACAACCCAAAAGCAAAAAATGAAAAGAAAAAAAAAAAGAAAACCCATGAAGCAAAGATAGTGGTCGATCTGGGCTTTTGCTAAGGTGGCGACGTTGATGTGAGGGGGTGAACTTGAGAGGGGCGGCCATGGAGTTCGTTTGAGTGAGTTTTAGAGATGAGAGAACAGGGGTTTAGAGAGAGCTCAGGCCGAGAGCTTAGAGAGGCTGAGCTTGGGTTTAGAGTGAGAGAGAGGGCTCGGTGAGACTGAGCTCAGGCCGAATCCAACGACCCCACAACTCAGCAAATCTGACGGCTCTCTTTGTAGCTCCTCAACCCAGATCATGATTGTGATCATGATCGTCTTCAGCTTGCGGGGCAACGACAACGAGGAAGAAGTAGGGAATGGACACGGCGGCAAGTATGAGGAAGCTAATTAGGTTGGGGAGAGAAGCCAAGATCAGAGTGAGATTTGTGTGCTATTCCCTTTGCTTTGTTCTTATAGAAGTTCTTAAGCAATCAAAACCCTAGCTTTTTGATTTTTGTTATGTTTGTTTTTCTCTAAAAATGTGTTTTTCTAACGGCAAAAGGAGAGGTGGGTAACAGATGGGTAACAGATTGAAGTTCAGGTGGGCAAAGTGTAAATGATTGAAACCCGGGTAGGCAAAGTGAAAACGGGCCATACCACAAGTAGGTTTACTGTAATTATCCATTTTTTTAAAAATGTTTTGGTGATTATTAGCAGATTTTGAAATAAAAGAAAAAAAAATACGATCAACTAAAGAACATATCAAAGAAAATTCTAACTAAGCATATAAGCATGACAAATATAAATTAAGAACAAGACATAATACAATCAAACATATTAACCAAATTCATGCAATGAACAAACACAACACATTAATTAATGGAAAAGAAAAATAGATAGAAGAGTGAAACTAAATACCTCTTGCAAGAGCGTACCCTTAAATAGAAGAATATTTTAGAAATCAAAGAAATTCACTTCTTTGAGGTCTAAAATACTTTACTTACAAAAAAGAAGTTCTTAAAGCTAAAGCTTTTAGAAAGTCTTTAACGTAAGGGGAGCAAAGAAGTCAGAAAAGAAGGGCCCTGAATTTTGATCTCTTTCCTCTATTGACAGAGGCTAGGATGCTTAAAAAATATGCTAAATGAGATCAGATACGAATTGGAATGCGCCATTATCTCTAAAAATCTAAAAAATATAGGTTTTATCTTAATCAGGAGGTTCCCGAGCCGAGCCACGTATTTGGGCCAATCGGCACTTGCCATGTGCCGATCGGCCCTTTTAGGTGCCAGGCCCGCTTTTCAGTTTTGGTTCGATTTGGACTCATTTTTTTAGGATTTTTGAGCTAGGAATTGTATTTAGATGTGTTTTGAATCTGCATTCTAAAAATTAATCCCTTTTTCTTGATATTCATGCCTTTAAAGTGATAATTATCTGATAGATAAATATTCCAAAAAAAGACTTAATTATCCACAACTTCTTTGTTATCTGATTATCCATTTAATTCCTATGCAAACAGGCTTATTTTTGACACTAACCAACAACCAACAACCAATCACAAAATTATTTAATTAATTTTAATTGTTTAACCAATCATAATTAATTTAAATTAATCATGCGTGGTTGGTTCCAGCCAAACAAAATGCATGCAGACCGTGAAAACTTGATCATGTGATATCTTTCAATCCGACGGTCTGATTTAGGAATCGGGAATACCGTCGCGATCGTTGAAATCTCAAGATCATTTTTATGATATGCAATGAATGAATTAATGCATGTAATGCAACTCTAAATTTTTTGGGTCTATGAATGGCCATCCAAGCCATCTTCCAAGATTAAATTATGGGTGCAAAATCGAGTGTCTACAGTTATTTTCAACTTGTAATCAATTTGGTATCTACCGTTAACTCACTAATGGAAACTACCTATGTGGCAAACAGTGTACTTAGCTGGCACACTTGAAGTTGACATGGCTACTAAAATAATAATAATAAAAAATGCCATGTTAGTATCTAAGTAAAATAATAACAATTTATCATTTTTAATTAAAAAAAAGGAAAAAAACCAGATGATATTGAACACGAACTCACATCTCCATAAATCAAAATCAAAATCCAACAAACTCAAATCCAATTCTAATCAATCTCAACAAATTCAAGTTAACATTAATCAAACCCAAATCAACCTCCACAATGCTCGGTTTCAGTCCCTTGCATATATCAACAAAACCCATTGACAACAAACTCATCAAACCAGCAATTTGTGTCCCATTCTTTGAACCTAGTGATCTCAGATATGGCATCATGTTCAAGATTGGATGGGTTCATGATAGAACCACCCCTTTTTTGAGAGAGAGAGAGAGAGAGAGAGAGAGCTTGTTTACTATGCTTCATCATTGTTCACTAATATCTTGTGTACACTCTTCACACACGTATCAAACTCACTTTTATTATTTCTATATTATTTTTTTGTTTTTATATTTTCTTATTATTCCCCAACCAAAACAAGGATATATAAGTAAATTTCTATTGTTTATGATCTTATCTTCCCCATGCTCTTTGTCCAAGTTTCAATTTTGCGTTTTGTTCTTGCTCTGGAATTTCAGTCTAAGGCATTGGGTTTTTCGTTGTGAGCTGTTTCTAGTTTTCCATTTTTAGTTTTTGGTCTTAATGTTGAATGATTATTTCTGTAATGCTATTTTGATTTTGTGTAGTGCTGTTGTGTATTTTGAATTTAAGCCTTCTCTTTTTGAGGTTTTGGCTCATCTAAATTATAGTTTTTCTTCAATCCCTTTGAGTTTGTTGAATTTTGATTTGAATTTATAGAGACGTTTGTTCCTAGATTTGTTCATGTTCAAGATCATCTAGGTTTTATTTTTTGGTTTATAATTCTCCTTTATTTTTTTTATTAAAATTGATAAAAATTTTTATTCAGATTCTGACATGGCATATTTTATTACTATTATTTTAGTAGCTATGTCAGCTTTAATTGTGTTAACTAAGCACACTATTTGCCACGTAGGTAGTTCCGTTAGTAAGTTAACGGTAGAGACCAAATTGATTGCAAATTGAAAATAAAAGAGACTAAATTGACTGCTATCAAAATGTAAGAACTGAATTGACTGTGACCCCAAAATGTAGAAAACAAAATGGTGTTTTCGCCTTGTTTTTAATTAGATAATTTTTGGCGACTTTTGCAATTTTTACTACTAGGTCAGTAGTGACATACAAGGTATTTGCAACAACCCCTTCCTTGACATTATACTCAATTGTGCTTTTGATTATGCACGAATCATTGTCCTTCTCTATGATTTTGAAGCAAACACGAAAAAGAGTAAAGCCTTAGTCGAGATGTCCTCCTTCAATCACCTCTAGTTCTTTCACGCGTTCTCATTGTCATGCTTTGTGAACTTCTCTTTGTGCATAGTAAACCCATGTGAGACTAATTCATTGGAAAGGAAGTTTAATGAAAAAAAAGAAGAAGATGGAAGTAACTATTCAAATTGAAACTTTAAAGAGAACGTAGAAGCATAAGCTGTCATTCATTTCTGACTAAAGAGAGGGGAGAGCGATTTCTCCAAAGTCACTTCTTAGATTGCTTAATTGGTATCATTGGTTGCAATGGCGGGACCAAGATTTAAATTTAGGGGGGCAAGAATAATTAACGGACAAGAGAATATGTAGAATCTAACCTTAATTAGTATATAATTAAAATTTGGATTTATAAAAAAAAAACTTTTTTTTATTGAGAACCAAAAAAAAAAAAAAAAAATTATAGAGTTTGAAACTATGAAAAAAATAGTGAGATGGTAGACAAAAATGTTAGTACAGAGACTAGCGTTATAAGATTTTAATGATTTCAGAGATAAATTTTTCTAAGTAGATTTAACATTTTCTATAAATTTTATGCCATGTACATAGATGGCTTCTTATAATTTTTTTTTTAATTATTATTTTTGTTGAATTGCCGTGAGAAACCATTGAAAGCAAATAAAATATTGAGTTTTAAAGGTCTGCTAGATCTGTTACAAACATAATATTAATACCATGGTACTATTATTGGCTGTGAATTTTTGAGAATTTCAAGATTTATTGATTTATTTTTATACAAGATAAAAATTCTACTCTAGCCCAATCTAAATGAATATGTGTGAAGCTCTTTCTTAGAGACTTGAACCCCTTTTTTGCCTCTCACACTCCACAAACACTTATACTATTCTCAAGATTTTACTTCAATGTTTATCAGTGTGTATCTGCATTATCAATTACCATATCCATATAGCTGGTATAAATGTTTTTTTTTTGAGAATAATCCCACTTGTTTTTCAAAAAAAGAAAGAAAAAGAATAGTCTCACTCCCTCCATCACCTTCTATGACCTCAATTTTCTCAACGATACTTTCAGGGATGGAGCTAAGTCTTGGAGTTAGGGGAGGGGGGGGGGGGGGCGGGTCTGCTGCTCGCTATGTGTGGCGGCTCCGGCCTTTGACTCTACTGCTTTACCACTAAGGATTTTTGTTTAAAACTTTTTAAAAGGACAAGTTGTTTGTTTTGGGTAAAATATGTTAATTGGACTTAATTTTTTTAGTTTTATTATTGGTAATTTTTGTTGTTGGGCTAATTTTTTTGGGCTTGTATATTTTGTTTTAGGTTTAATCTATTAATTTTTTTTGGTCTTTAAAAGGTGGAAAATGTTAAAACTATTTTTTTTTTTTTTACAAATTACTAATGTGGTGAGTGGTTATTGGTAAGTAAAAAAGTAATGTAGGTGTGCAAATCAATAAGAATTTGCTATCTTAATAGTTTGTAAAAAAGTTTGTGGCTATAACATTACTCCTAAAAGAATTAATGACAGTGTTAAGGGGGGAAGAAAGTGTAATTTTATTAAACAAAATTGCTAAAATTAGTACTTATTAATATACTAATAATTAAAAAAAAAAAAAAAAATTAAGGGCGCCATAAAGCTCCCACGCTTCTCTAGCGGGCACGTTTACCTCCAACTCGTGTGAAAGTCGCCCAGACATCTTTTTTTCTTTGGTTGCACTTGCGGAAGCAAATATGTTCGGAAGTGTTACAGTGTTAGGCATGTTCTTTCCTTTTGATATATATATACTCCAAATTTTTGTATGGATTAGTAAAGTTTTGGAAGAAGAGATTTAAGGTTGGAATCTTGTTTCCACCATAAACCGATTGGTGTAATTAGCCTAATGATAAGACTAATCATTATGGGATATAATACACCTCATATGTTGAAATTCTAACCCATCTATTAAAAACTTTATGTATGGACTAGAGGAAAGAGGGTGAAAATTTAGGTACAATAGATTAGGTGTTATGTATTAGGTTTCTCATTTGGATGAACACTTGGTTGTTTTACATTTAATTTTCTTTGAAAGAAAGAACACTATTTGGATGTAGCCCAATTAGGTTGAACTCTACCCATTCATCAAGCCTTTATTAAAAATATTTTAACTTAATTTTCTTATGATTCATTTTCTACGTCGGTTTGTATACCAAGCAGTGCTGCTCCAGGATTTTTGTCCAAGGAGTCAATAAGAAATATAAATTATAAAAAATCTAAAACCAAAGAGAACTTGAATATATTGATCAACATCACAAAATGAGATATTTTCTTGTTGCCTAGGGTCAAAGGAAGATTGTTCATGTCAACAAGACCATGCTTAGAAGATGAATCTTGAGTATGAGATGAATTTTACTACTTTCGTGGTTTCCTTATTACAAATTTATCTATGAAAATAGCAAAATAATAAAGATAAACTATAAGTTCATATGACATATTTTTTCTAATACAATAAACATATTAATTTGAACTCAAAAAAAAAAAAATATTGTTGTTAAGTAAACTTTAATTATTATTACTTAGAATATTTTAATTTTTTAGTTTATGTCTATTAGTCTTTTGACATTCTTTTATTGAATTCAAAAGACATTTTGAGCCTGAATGTATATAATTATTTAATTGTTTATTAGTTTACAATTCTTGAATCTGTTTACAATTCTTTAATTTATTAGTTTATCCTTTTTTGCTAATATTAATTTATTAGTTTACAATTCTTTAATTGTTTCATTTTGTTTGTGCTAATGCTCCTACTGTACTGATTGACCCACTCACTTAGCCAACAACCAATCCCACTCACAAGTCACAAATTTGGCAAAGACTCATAAGTGCATAAAGACAAAAACTTAAAACTCATAAACATTACAAACAATAAACACGGCAAAAATGACCATATATCTCTATTTGGCAAAATATTTAGCAATTTACCACTGTTTGCAAAATATGTAGCAAACTACCTTTGTTTTAAAACTCGAGTTCTACATGTAACTCGATTTCACAGAAATTGAGTTCTATAAAAAATATGCCACGGTGGCACCCGATGAACAAGCATTTAGGAAGAGACGGTTAAAAACTCAAAACTAAACATAAAATTTTATATTGAAATACTGTTTGGGAACAATTTATCTAATTTTTTGCGGAATTTATTTATTTATTTATTTATTTTCTGAAAGTGTCTTAAAGTATACTTATACTTTGAAAATAAGTGAGAAAAAGTGGGAAAAAGTGAAAAAAAGAAAGAAAGAAAGAAAGTGAGGTTTTAAAAAGTTGTACATAAAAAATAAGGTAAACCATGTTTTTGGTCCCCATCCTATTTATCATATTTTAATTTGATCCCTAACCTTTCAATTGTATCAATTTGGTCCCTAACCTTTTAGTACCATATCAATTTAGTCCTTGTCATTATCTTTTGGATGAAAATTGATGACATGTCTAATGGCCAAAATAAAAAACTAGCTTCTGTTGACGTAACAATAAACTAAAATTTTATTTTGATCGTTTGCCATGTCAGCAATTTTCATCCAAGATATAACAGTAGGAACTAAATTGACACGATACTTAAAGATTAGGGACCAAATTGACACAATTGAAAGGTTAAGGACCAAAATGAAATATAGTGTAAATGATAGGGACCAAATATGTAGTTTACCCTAAAAGCTAAAAGCTAAAGGTGATGCCAAACTGACTCACACACTGATCTTCCAAAGCAAAAGATTCTGACCTTGTTAAGCTCATCAGACTGGACTGTTTTTCACCCTATGAATTTGCCGCTGCTGCCCTTTCTTTCTTTTTAGTGACGTAGAACCCTGGCACCACCACAACAGATTCTCAAAACATCGAGATTTGTGGAGCCTGAATCCATGACCCATAGTCTTGATCCTGCGAAGTATAGGAACCCTTGCTTTCGATCCGCATATCATAGTCCTTATCATTGTGGTTAAGGCATCCACACCAATAGCAGATATTAGGTAAGCGTTTGTACTTGAAAGAAATCCAGCCTTTCGTCCCATCATCTAAAGAAATCTTTCGTCCACAACAAAGAAGAAGAGAAATATCCATCAATATACAGACTCGTATAAAGCTACCCTCCTCCATCTTAGAGTTCTCTACAGATTTATTAAAAAAGTTTGATTCAACAAATAGCATCCCAAATAATAACAAGAATATAAATAAACAAGAATGTAAATTAGCAAGAACAAAAAATAAAGAGAAAAATTGAAGAACAGTCTCATAGTGATATAGAATCATGCATAGAGCATTGTTCTTAAAAGGTGATTTGTGTTATCCAGAGTAAAACTCAATGCGACTAGTTCTCTTGGCCAAACAATTTCTCATGATTAGACTATAGCGTCAACTTTCGTGATGGGTACACTTCCACTCACAGAGGTTCAAGAACAATCTTCTAATGCCTTTTCGTAGAACAAATATAAATTGTCGAAAAAAAATGTGAGAGAAAAAGAAAACTATGTTTGATGGAGAATAAGAGCATAAGAAAAAGTTATATGAAAGTGTTTCGTTATGGGGCATTATATAAGCCATTGATGATAATAATAGTCTATAGTTACTAATATATATATATATATATATATATCTAAAAGTGAGATGTAGAATTTAGTGTTGCCATACTCCTGTAAGCCACCTCATCAACCATGTGATATTTAAAAAAAAATTTCTTTATGATTTTTCTATTTTATTTTATATAAAATAATTAAATATAGTTCATGGACAAACCTGTTAATGCACTCCATTACTATTCAACATGTTACTATTCATTGTTTTAAATGCAAATATTTGACTATTCAGCTACTCAAATTGATTTCAACTTTTCATTTTCTTCTTTCTAATTTCAAGTAATTTTTAAAATTGAATAATTCATTATCTTTTTAGTAGATATATGCACATGTTTAACTATTCATTACAAACGTTACTTTTCATTAGATGCAAATGTTTGATTATATTCAACTACTCAAATTGATTTCAACTTTTTGTTTTCTTCTTTCTAATTTCAAGTAATTGTTAAAATTGAATATTTAAACTTTTCATCTTCCTATTCTCAAAAAAAAAAAAAAAAAAAAAAACTCTTCTTCTTTTCCTCCAACCTTTCCCCTCTATCTTTGCTTCTTTATCTTCCTACTACTCTTTACTTTACCGTTAAACTTCCTTCATCATTTCCTTTCTTATATTTTGACTCTTCTTCTTCCCTTGGAAGGAAAGCCTTCCTCTTCATGCCATATAAGGGATGACCACTGGTGATAGAGTACCACTAGTTTGTTAAATGTCCCACAATAATTTAGGTTGATGGTTTTTTTATTTAATTTTTGTGTTGTATTTTTTAAATTTCCCATCACAAATCACTCTTATAGCTTTGATTGAATTTTGGTTTGGGTTAATATGTAGATTTAAAAAAAAAAGAAAAAAAAGAAATTTGAGTTTGTACATAGCTACAAATTTGAATGTGCCTACCAATGGACTTCCATTGAACAAAGATGTATTTACAATGTTTTAGCTTCATATACTTCTTTGGTAATGTGAATTTGAGAAAGAGAAAAGGGTAGGCAAAGATGTATGGTATTTTATAATCCCCTATGTTTTGAAGAAAGTGGAGGCCTATTAGTCTCCCTTCTACTGGAATTTTGTATAGAAAGCATTTTGCTATAAGTTCCTTGACTTTTTGTTATTTTTATTTTGGTCATTTTATTACAAATAATTAGCATCTCCACAATCAAATTTTATTTAATTTGAACTTTCTTGGTAAGGTATTACTTTGCTTAATTGATCATCTTTATTGAAAATGCCAAAAAGAGAATAAGATAAAATATAATTTACTCTATAGCATCATTATGCTATTAATGTTTTTATGTATAGATACTTAATGAATTTTTTCCTTTTGCATTTATTTTATTTTATATTTCCACTTTATGATATATGATTTATTGATAATGTCTATTGCATAGTTATCTTTATTTACTTTTTCACTTTGTTTCAATTATGAGGAAGAAAGAGATGTGGATCTATGTTTTGGAGAAAAATATATCTATAAGAGTTGAATCGCATACATCTGTATAGTAATAAACAAAGTATACATAGTTGGTTCTCACACTATCAATTTAAAAAAAAAAAAAAAATTATTGCATTTTGTTTTCATACATATCTCACTATATATAATACCTGACTACAAAAAACTTCTAATTTAAAACATAATTTCAAATAACACATTGAACTTTTAAAAATATACAATCTAATATATTAATTTAATAATTATTCAATAAAAAAAAATCATATCAAATTTTTCTGTGCATCGCGCGGGTCTGTGACTAGTAATATATTAATTCTCAATGGCTAATTTACACATAAATGCCCAACTACTAATTTTCAGATAAATGCCCAACAATTGTTTTTCCCATGAATGCACAGCAACTAGACAAGAGAGAAAATTAAAAGTGTTTGGAACATACACCCATACCAAATGCAGGATGAAGGATAATAGTGATAAGTGGGTTCCAGTTAGCTCAACTGGTAAAGTCTCTGATGACTGAATAGGAGATCTGAAGTTCAATTCCCTCCTGTACCAAAAACGATTAGTGTCTTGGTCTGATGATAAAGAGCTATCATCAGGAGTGGACATTATAACTTGAAACTCTCTCAAAAAAGAAAAATGAAAAAAAAAAGATAATGGTGACAATGTACTATGTTGTGGGAGACTATCCTACAAACACTCATAGTTTGTTTTTTTTTTGGGTGAAATGATATAGGATATTATTTGAGTTGGATTCCCATTGACCCACACCCACAATTATTGGGGCCGTTTTCTCTGAAAAAATGCTAGCACAACTCTTTTCTATGGGCTCACGTAACTTTGTTTTTTTTTTTTTTTTAGTAAAATCAATTATTGTCTTCACTATTGATAAGTCAAGTTTTTTTTATTTTTTTCATAAGCAACAATGTAAAGATTTGGTGGTATTTTAAAGGACCTAAACTTATGTCTGTATTGTCAAAGCCTGAATCTCATGTTAGAAGAACTCATCGATGCGGACAAAGATGATATATTGATATGTAAATTAAAAAAATTAAATTACATAATTAGAGAAAACCATGAACCGCTGCTTATCAAAAAAAAAAAAAAAAATGAAGCATTAATTGGATCTTAAGATGGTGTGAACTTCGTGATCATTTTATTTTTAATCCCCGCTCCAATAACAGAATACAATAAAGAAGTGAATCAGGTGATGGATTTCAAGTTGTTAGAATATCAAGGCGCAAGGCGCAAGGCCAAGGTCCATTGTGTTATATTAGAAGTTAGAACTACCCTTGCACTGTAGTGTATTAGACATATATGTTAGGATTAGTGCCCTTAAATCCTATTGTATGATGCTATGTATGATATTAAGTTTGACATTGTGTGTGACATTATGTATGACTTAATATTGTGTTTAATGAATTTGTTTTATTATTATCTGAAATAATGGTAACATGAATATTAGGACATTATCATTTGGTCCATGAGATGCATAGTATGTGATTTATGTGAAAAGTCACAGAAGATATAAATCACAAGTTCTTTGTAAACTCAGAATTATAGTTTGTAGTCGGTGATGAAATTGGGCTTTTCATCTGCGAAGACTATAACATATCAATCACGATGATTTGTCTTGATCATGGAAGTGGTGACTTTTGGTTGATGTGTTAATATGTTTTAAGAGTTAAGACATATTGAACTGGACCGCTGTGAGATTTATTATTCTCCTAAAGACTGTCAAATGAATAATAAATCTCACGACTTACATTTGCATGAACTCTTAATCCTGAGAGAATAATGGACCTGATCATAAGGTGTAGGTTGCTTTGATATATCAGGAGTGAGATCTAAAGTAACGGTCTAAACCTCAGTATATTGGGCAGCCACATTTAGTGTTGATGGAACATATATTCTCAAGATGGAATTCATAATCTCTTAACGGAGATATAAAATATTCCCTTGAGATAAGTTTAATGAGTTTGTTATTCAGAGAGTTAGGCCTAACCACTTTAGTAAGTAGTTACTAAAGTATATATTTATGAAATTTGTTTTCATAAATATATGATGAATAACTTAAAGGATTAAACCGGGCAATCAAGAATTAAGATGTAGTAATTTACAAAGTAGCAGTCTACATTAATGACTTGTATTACTACGAATATTTTATGAAGGGGTTGCATATATAATAAAGTCTTGGGATATAATTTATAGATAAGACCTAGAGTGCAACTATATTTATATAGTGGTATTAAATATAGTTAATGGTAACTTTGGACTTGTCAAGAGTTGACAGAAATGCCCAAGGCCCATTGGAGCTAGTGTCTTATTGGTCCATTTTGGTCCCACTCCAAGCCACACACTTAAGCCCAATTGGAAAGGCCCAAAAGGCCAGCCCAATTAGATAAATTGGTTAGATACACAGGGAAAAACGTTCAATTTTTTCAGAGTGTGAAAAACAACATTGAAATGGTGTGCATGTGAGTTTTTGTCACTCACTAGTCATCCCTTGTGTTACCAATTGAGAGACCACACATCTTGGGCGTTAGTGGAATTAGAGTGAAGATTAAAAGTATTCCCGAGTACTTCAATCTTTGTTTTTTGAAATTCACCGCTTCAAGGTGCGATCTATTGTTCTCAAAATTCTGAAATTTACTTAGTACGTGTTATCAATATCGAATGAAGTAGATCCGTTTAAAACTTATTTTTCGCTGCACTCATCTTTAATTTCCATCAAATGGTATCAGAGCGGTCTTCAATTTCGTATTGTTTAACATGTTTTGTGAGTTTTAGAATTAGAGATGATAGTTCATTTTGTTAGAAGATTATGTTTCTTAATTTTCTGCATGTTATTGAAACTATGATTTGATGAAAATTGAAATTGATGTTATGATGTTGTTTAAATTTGAATTTAAGTATGTTAAATTGATCTTTAAGACTTTAACATCAATGATTTTCAGTTTTGACATCATTCTCTGTCCATCATGTTCATTTGAAAGTTGTTTGTTCATGAAAAACGAAGAAAACTGCCTTAGGAAAAATTCTGGAAATTTGAGTTTCGCGATTTTCGATTGATCGAAAATCACTTTCGATCGATCGAATGAGACAGTGATCAGACCGTTTAGAACGATTGATTTTCGATTGTTAGTCGATCGATCGAATTTATTTTTCGATCGATCGAGAGGCAATCGAGTATCAATCGAAAGAGTCAGAGGATCAAGTTCGAATTTTTTAATTTTTTCGATCAATCGAGGGGCACATTCGATCGATCGAAAGAAATAAAATCAGAATTTTTTTCCAAGTGTTTTCACATGTAAAAGTACTAAGACTATGTGTAATTAGATTATGCATGTTTTGTAATTAAAAACCTTTTCTTTAAAACATCTAGTGGGAGAGAGATACAAGGGTTGCATCTCACGGCCTCCATTGTCGGTTTAAAGTAGTGTGATTAAGTACCTCGCCTTGGCGTATATGCCTTGCTCCCTTCGGAGGGTGATTGATTCATGGTACTACAGGTTAAACTTCTTAAAGATAGATCAAATGTGTTTTTACATTGAGAACGACCACGCTTCCGTGGAGTGACTTGGTGATTCACATTGATTCTAGGCAACGGTGTACATTAGACTAAGTGTAATGTTAACCTCCTTTTGGAGCTATGTCATTATTACTTAGAGGCTGAAGGGAAAACGACGAATTATTTTTGTTTGGTAAGAGTTACCATGATTGTATTAATAATGAGAATGTTTCTCGCCTAATCATAGTGATTGGTATAGCCTCGCTTCCGAGGAATATTAATTGCGGGATTGGGTTGTCGTTGCATATATTATATTATGGTTTTATTAAGGTTCCATACTATATGTTTATATGCTAAATAGATAATGTCCAATTCATTGATTATATTCATGTTTATTGTTTTCAGATTTAGAACATGGCATCATTTAGCCTACTTGTAACTATTCTTAATCAAAACAAACTGACTGGATCCAACTATGTTGACTGGAAAAGAAACTTGGACATAGTTCTTACTGCTGAAGAGCATAAGTATGTTCTTACTAAACCATGTCCTAGCTTTCCTTCATTAGATGCTCCTTTTGAGGAAAAACAACGATATGATTGTTGGCAGAAATCTAATGAGATGGCCAAGTGCTACATCCTAGCATCTATCTCAAATGTTCTACAGCATCAAATACAGGATGTAGAACTAGCTTCAGACATCATGCTAAGTCTGAAGGAGATGTTTGGTGAGCAAGGCCGTTTTGCAAGGCAAGAGACCATGAGGCAAATTTATAATAACAAAATGGCTGAAGGTACGTCAGTGAGGGAGCATTGTCTTACAATGATCTCTAATCTGAATACATTGGAAGTTTTAGGTGCCGATATAGATGGAGAATCCCAAGTGGATATGATACTCCAGTCGCTACCAGAATCATTCAAGGAATTCAAACTAAACTATAATATGAATAAAAAGATTTATACCTTGTTTGAATTAATGAATGAATTGGTAGCGGTAGAAGGCATTCTTGGTACTTCCCATGTTGAAGCCAATGTTGGTGAAGCTTCTACTTCTCAACCTAAGTCGAAAGGCAAGGGTAAGAAGAAGAAGAAAAAGGACTTCACCAAACAAGAGGGTAAACAAGTTGCCTTAGGGGTTGCTGATAAAGGAAAGAAGATCAAAGGAAAGTATTTCTATTGTGGTGAGAAAGGGCATTGGAAGAGAAATTGTCCAATATTTAAGGCTGCCAAGAACAAAAGTATGATTAATACATTCCTTCTTGAAATATGTTTGGTACAGAATCCCACGGATTCCTGGTGTGTGGATTCAGGTTGTACTAATCATATCTGCAATTCCTTGCAGGGGTTCTAGGAGACCAGAAAGCTTAAAGTAGGGGAGTTGTTTCTTACTTTGGCTGATGGGAGCAAGATTCCAGTTGTAGCTGTTGGTGTTTGTAATTTATGTTTTGAATCTAGAGTTTTAATATTAGAAGACTGTTTGTATGTATCTAATGTTCGTAGGAATTTAATTTCAGCTACTTACTTAGGTAAACATGGATATTGTGTTATCCTGAAAGACAATGTTGTAATAAAGAAGGATAAAGTGTTTATCTGTTCTGGCAATTTTGTGGATGGTCTTTATATTTTAACTCCTGATAAGCATGAATTATATAATTCTGAATTAGATAATAACTCTCATGTAAAATCATTAAAGAGAAAGTTTCCTTCTACTAGTGATGCATATCTTTGGCATTTGCGTTTGGGTCATATTAATTCAAATAGGATTCAAAGACTGATCAAAGATGGACTCTTCGAGTCCATGGACTTTGATGAATTTCCAGTTTGTGAATCTTGTTTGGAAGGTAAAATGACCAAACGACCTTTTAATGTAAAAGGTAGAAGAGCTTAAGATTTGCTAGAGCTAGTGCATTCTGATGTATGTGGTCCTATATCAATCCAAGCAAAAGGAGGTTATGAGTATTTCATCACTTTTACTGATGATTACTCAAGGTATGGTTATGTGTACCTAATGAGACGGAAGTCCGAAACATTTGAAAAGTTCAAAGAGTTTAGAGCTGAAGTAGAGAATCAATTGGGTAAACGCATAAAAGCCATTCGATCTGATCGTGGTGGTGAATACCTTCTTGGGGCTTTCAAGGATTACTTAACTTAAAATGGGATTGTATCCCAATTGGCTGCACCTGGAACTCCTCAACAGAATGGTGTAGCAGAAAGAAGGAATAGGACTCTTTTAGAAATGGTTAGGTCCATGATGAGTTACTCAACTTTACCGATTTCTTTTTGGGGTTATGCCTTAAATATAGCAATACATCTTTTGAATTTAGTTCCATCAAAATCTGTTCTCGAAATACCCATGGAATTGTGGAGTGGGCGTAAGCCTAGTATGAAATATCTCCACATTTGGGGTTGTTCTGCACATGTGTTAAAAGGGAAGCCTGATAAGTTGGAACCAAAATTAGAAGTGTGTTTGCTTGTAGGTTATCCAAAAGAAACTAGGGGTTATTTATTCTATAGTCGTAAAGATAACAAAGTTTTTGTTAGTACAAATGCTAAATTCTTGGAAAATGACTATATGAATAATTTTACTCCTAGAAGTAGAGTTGTGTTAGCTGAAATGAATGAACCTATAAATGAACAACCAATAGATGAAACGAGGGATGATGTGGCTGTATTAGATACACCACAAGATACTACTCATAACATGTCTAGTACTCAGGTGCCTCGTCGTAGTGGGAGAATTGTTCGGCCTCCTATAAGATTCATAGGTTTGGGAGAAACTTATGAAGCTATCTCAGAAGAGGTTGAATCGGATCCCTACATATATGATGAAGCAATGAATGATATAGATGCACATCATTGGGTCTAAGCTATGAAATCTGAATTAGATTCCATGTATTCCAATCAAGTTTGGAATCTTGTAGAGGCGCCTAACGGCATTAAACCTGTTGGTTGCAAATGGGTTTACAAGAGGAAGAGAGGGATATATGGAAAGGTTGAAACCTTTAAAGCAAGGCTAGTGGCGAAAGGGTATACACAAAAAGAAGGTATTGATTATGATGAAACCTTTTCTCCAGTAGCAATGCTTAAATCTATCAGAATTCTTTTATCCATTGCTGCTCATTATGATTATGAGATTTGGAAAATGGATGTCAAGATTGCATTTCTTAATGGCAATCTTGAAGAGGAAATCTATATGACGCAACCGGAAGGTTTCATAGCAAAGAACCAAAAGCATATGGTATGCAAGTTGCAAAGATCCATTTATGGACTTAAGCAAGCATCTAGGTCATGGAACATCAGATTTGATCAAGCAATCAAGACATTTGGTTTTGAACAAAATCTTGATGAACCATGTGTGTACAAAAGACATCAAGATAAAGTAGTAATGTTCCTAGTGCTTTATGTTGATGATATTCTACTCATTGGAAATGATGTAGGGGCAATGTCATCGGTAAAGGTTTGGTTGTCAAGCCAATTTGATATTAAGGACTTGGGTGAGGCTAACTTTATTCTAGGGATCAAGCTTTGGCGAGATCGCAAGAATAAAATGTTAGGCTTATCACAAGCTGGATATATAGATAAGGTTTTAGAACGGTTTAGCATGCAAAACTCTAAGAAAGGATTGCTTCCTTTCAGACATGGAGTTCCTCTGTCTGATGACCAAAGGCCTAAGACTCAAGAGGAAGAAAATATGATGAGACAAGTTCCTTATGCTTCTGTAGTGGGAAGTCTCATGTATGCCATGCTTTGTACTAGACCAGATATCTGTTATTCAGTTGGCATGGTCAGTCGATATCAATTAAATCCAGGACCAAAACATTGGCAAGTTGTAAAACATATTCTCAAGTATCTACGGAGAACGAGAGATTATATGCTTGTTTACTGAAGTGAGGATTTGATACCTATTGGCTATACAGATTCAGATTTTCAATCTGATCTAGATTTCAGAAAATCCACTTCAAGATGTGTTTTCACCTTGGGAGGTGGAGCCATTAGTTGGCGGAGTATTAAGCAATCTTGTATTGCAGACTCCACCATGGAGGCAGAATATGTTGCTGCTTGTGAAGCAGTAAAGGAAGCTGTATGGCTCAAGAAGTTCCTTTTTGACCTTGGTGTAATAAGAATGGAGCAAGTTCCAATCACATTGTTTTGTGATAACAGTGGAGCAGTTGCACAATCTAAAGATCTAAGGAATCACAAGAAAGGAAAGCACATTGAGAGAAAGTACCATATCATTCGAGATATTGTTGCTCGTGGAGATGTGGTGGTAGTAAAGATTGAAAGTGCAAATAATCTAGCAGATCCATTTACTAAAACTTTGCCTCAAAGGACTTTCGAGTCACACTTGGAGAGAATGGGAGTTAGATTAGTACACAATAGTCTTTAGGGCAAGTGGGAGAATGTTAGGATTAGTGGTCTTAAATCCTATTGTATGATGCTATGTATGATATTAAGTTTGACATTGTGTGTGACATTATGTATGACTTAATATTGTGTTTAATGAATTTGTTTTATTATTATATGAAATAATGGTAACATGAATATTAGGACATTATTATTTGGTCCATGAGATGCATAGTATGTGATTTATGTGAAAAGTCACAGAAGATATAAATCACAAGTTCTTTGTAAACTCAGAATTATAGTTCGTAGTCGGTGATGAAATTGGGATTTTCATCTGCGAAGACTATAACATATCAATCATGATGATTTGTCTTGATCATGGAAGTGGTGACTTCTGGTTGATGTGTTAATATGTTTTAAGAGTTAAGACATATTGAACTGGACCGCTGTGAGATTTATTATTCTCCTAAAGACTGTCAAATGAATAATAAATCTCACGACTTACATTTGCATGAACTCTTAATCCTGAGAGAATAATGGACTTGATCATAAAGTGTAGGTTGCTTTGATATATCAGGAGTGAGATCTAAAGTAACGGTCTAAACCTCAGTATATTGGGCAGCCATATTTAGTGTTGATGGAACATATATTCTCAAGATGGAATTCATAATCTCTTAACGGAGATATAAAATATTCCTTTGAGATAAGTTTAATGGGTTTGTTATTCAGAGAGTTAGGCCTAACTACTTTAGTAAGTAGTTACTAAAGTATATATTTATGAAATTGGTTTTCATAAATATATGATGAATAATTTAAAGGATTAAACCGGGTACTCAAGGATTAAGATGTAGTAATTTACAAAGTGACAGTCTACATTAATGACTTTGTATTACTACGAATATTTTATGAAGGAGTTGCATGTATAATAAAGTCTTGGGATATAATTTATAGATAAGACCTAGAGTGCAACTATATTTATATAGTGGTATTAAATATAGTTAATGGTAATTTTAGACTTGTCAAGAGTTGACAGAAAAGCCCAAGGCCCATTGGAGCTAGTGTCTTATTGGTCCCTTTTGGTCCCACTCCAAGCCACACACTTAAGCCCAATTGGGAAGGCCCAAAAGGCTAGCCCAATTAGATAAATTGGTTAGATACAAAGGGAAAAACATTCAGTTTTTTCAGAGTGTGAAAAACAACATTGAAATGGTGTGCATGTGAGTTTTTGTCACTCACTAGTCATCCCTTGTGTTACCAATTGAGAGACCACACATATTGGGCGTTAGTGGAATTGGAGTGAAGATTAAAAGTATTCCCGAGTACTTCAATCTTTGTTTTTTGAAATTCACCGCTTCAAGGTATGATCTCTTGTGCTCAAAATTCTGAAATTTACTTAGTACGTGTTATCAATATCGAATGAAGTAGATCCGTTTAAAACTTATTTTCCGTTGCACTCATCTTTAATTTCCATCAATATAGGATAATGTGGCTAGATAAAAGGCTCCTTTGTTCATGTTTTAGAGAGATTCAGAAACGAAGCTATTATAGTGGAAGAGAGACTCTCAAGTCTGCCATCACAGATCCAAGCAAGGGAATTCCCTGAAGGATTGAGAATGCCATTTTTAGTCTAGGGAAGCTAATTAATGGTTCTGTACGCTCCCTACCTAAATGGTTCATTGTCTAGTACTATTTTTGGCTTTTTTGATGTTGGAGTTGGCCTCCCCTGTGTTGTCTTTTATAATAATGGAGGCTACTTGCTTGGCTGTTTTGTAGTGTTGGAATAAAATTCTTTTATACAGCCAAAAAAAAAAAAAAAAAAGCCATTGGAATACCATTTTGAGTAATATTTCTTTACTTTTTTTGAGATAATTACAATTTATTGCTAATTTTATGGTTCAAATCATTTCCTTCCTAGATCTCAAATACTTATGCATGGGGAGGTACTAATTAAGTTACAAAACTCTTAACATATTTCAGTACTCAAGTAACTTATAACTAGATGTGTGTAGGGGTAAAATTTGGGTGAACCCAAGCAAAATGAGACCTTGGCCCAACTACTGTGGGTTCAAACTTCAAAGGAGAACCAACTAACTGGGTTCAAAGAAGAAGAAAGCTAGTCAAGCACAAACTTACAATATAAATCTTTTTTTTTTTCCTTTTTCTTTTACCCACAAAAACTTATATTTGTGAAGTAATTATCATGCCAAGGGTGCACGGTGATATTCTATATGTCTAATAAATGCTAATGGTGCACAATAGAGAATTAGTTTGAAGATACGAACTTAGAAGAGGAAAAATAGGTGAAACAATATTTTCAATATTTATGAATCACAAATACAACAGAATGAGGAAAGTAAAGAAAATGGAGAGAGAGAGAGAGAGCATTGTGTTGCTACGCATATGGAATATATAGCTTCAGATGGTTTTAACTTTTAATTGTTGCTCATGGGCCTCAAAAGTATTAGGCCCAGTTGTGGGTCATGGTTATTTGTTGATGCATATAAATTTACCAACCCTTTTTTATTTTAAATGAATTGCATAATTATAAGACATGCTAATGGTGTACGGTGCTTTTCTATATGTCTAATAAATGCTAATGGTACACATCAGAGAATTAGTTTGAAGACACGAACTTAGAAGAGGAAAAATAGGTGAAACAATACTTTCAATATTTATGAATCACAAATACAACAGAATGAGGAAAATAAAGAAAATGGTGGGGAGAGAGAGAGTGAGAGAGAGAGAGAGAGCATTGTGTTGCTACTTGTATGGTTTCTACTTCAGATGGTTTTAACTTTTAATTGTTGCTCATGGGCCTTAATAGTATTAGGCCTAGTTGTGGGTCCTGGTTATTTGTTGATGCATATAAATTTACCAACCCTTTTTTTTTTAAATGAATTGCATAATTATAAGACATTTTATATTTTATTAATTAATTAATATTATAATGCATTGGCAAAAACACATCACACACTTTAATTTTTATTTATTTTTTAATAAAGAGAAGTCATTCATATTTATTGCTTTAAAATTGGGAAGATACATCAAGATGCAACTGGTGTTGTATCACAATCTACCATCTCCAAAAACTTCATTACACACTTAAGTACATATAAAGATAAGTAATACCACAAATTTATTATTTTATTCCAGAATGTGGTATATTATTGTTCATAATCAAGCTGCATTTTCAGTAGCTTTGTTTTTTATGAGATAATTTTTGGCGACTTCTGCAATTTTTGCTACTAGGTCAGTATTGGCATAAGAGGTATTTGCAACAGCCTCTTCCTTGACATCATACTCAATTGTGCTTTTGATTATGCATGAATCATTGTCCTTCTCTATGATTTCGAAGCGAACACGAAAAAGAGTAAAGCCTAAATCAAGATATCCTCCTTCAATCACCTCTAGCTCTTTCATGCGTTTCTCATTGTCAAGCTTTGTGAACTTCTCTTTGTGCACAGTAAACCCATGTGAGCCTAATTCAATGGAAAGGAAGTTTAATTAATAATAAAAAAAAAGAGATGGAAGCAACTATTAAAATTGAAACTTTAAAGAAAACATAGTAGCATAAAACTAAAAATTGTGAAGTAGTGAAATCCTGTTTTTAAAACAAGATTTTAAAAGAGAATGTGTACGAAGTGTGTAATGGCTAGTATGTAATAAAATTTTCCATAATGGAATCAGTAGCACTGACACTACCAATTTGTAAAGGCAATATCTTACTAAAAACTTTTATATATGATGAAGTGTGAATTCGTCAGCCAATGCATGTAGACATTGAGATAGTTACTGTAAAATTTCTCAGATACACTACATTGCCCTTTCTTAAATAATTTTCAATACTGACTTTGGCATCGGAGACGTTGTGGCAGGCACCACACCGGTGACCACATTCGAGGGTACATACTTGCAGGAGGCCGGAGATCATTTCTGTCTACACGCATTGGCTGACGAATTCACACTTCATCAATATATATACTAGCTACACACACTTCATGTGTGTGTATATATAATTATTTAAAAAAAAATTAAAACATTGACAAGTTTGTAACCTGGCATAAATGTTTTCTTGAGAATAGTCCCATCAATATATATACTAGCTACACACACTTCATGTGTGTGTATATATAATTATTTAAAAAAAAATTAAAACATTGACAAGTTTGTAACCTGGCATAAATGTTTTCTTGAGAATAGTCCCATTCCCTCCATCGCCTTCTAAGACCTCAATTTTCTCAAAGGCGCTTCCATCTTCTACAAGAAGTTTTGATATCCCAAGCGTGCCATAAATCTCCCACGCTTCACTAGCCGGCACGTTTACCTCCAGCTCGTGTGAGAGTTGCCCGAACATCTTCTTTTTTCCTCTTTTATTTTTTATGTTATCTAGCTTCAGAACACTAATAATATATGCTGGGATGTTCTTGACTTCTTTACTTGTGATCTATGTATAAGGATATTGAAGGAGGATATCTTGATTTAGGGACAAGCAAATATATTGAGCTTGTCCCTCTTGTATAAGACGAGTTGAACTTAGAGATTGCATGAGAGCTCCACAAAAGCCATTCGGCCATTGTGTGGTGGCAATACACACAGATAGAGAGCTCTACAACCATAGAATGTTTTTTTGACAAACTACAACCACAGAATGTTAGTGTTTAAAAGAAGATATTAATTATTACTGGGTTTTGTGGTGAGAGGCTTAGGGCTAGTTTGGATTTGCTGTTTTAACTTACTCATAACTCAAAACTCATTACTCATCACTCCAAATCGGTGGGTCCCACGCATGAGAAGCTTGTTTGGATGTGTTTTCATTTTCTGTTTCCATCACCCAAAACTGGTGAAAATGGGTAACTAATTTTTTTTTTTCCTAACTATCTAGTTAGTAGTTAAGGTTTTGAAACTATATTTTTTACTAGCATCTCGAGTCTAAGAGACTCGATTTAGGGTCTATAAATCGAGTTTTTGGGATTCGATTTTCATGGGTTGTTCACGTCTGATGTGGCATTTTTTTCACATGGCAATTACGTGGAAATCGAGTCTTTAAGACTCGATTTATAACCCTTATATATAAACTGAAAACACATCAGAGAAGAACCACCAGAATATCAGAGAAGAACCTAGAAGAAGGAAAAAACAAAAAAAAAAAAAACCCTGAAATAGAAAGAGAGAGAAGATCAAGATCGGAGTGGGTGGCTTCAGATCGGCTTCAGACCACCATGCGCGACCCAGGCAGACCACCACCATGCGCGAGAGACCCAGGCCGTGAGCGACCTAGGCCGCGCGTAGCGCCCTGGGTCGCGCGGCCCGGGGCTTACGCGAGGCCTGGGTCGCGCGAGCTCTTTCTCTCTCTCTCTCTCTCTGATCTGGTCTTTCTCTCTCTCTGATCTGATCTGATCTGGTGAGGCGCGCCTGAGAGTTAAAATTTTTTCAAATTGTTTTGGTTTATAAATCGAGTCTCAGAGACTCGATTTTCAAGTGGTCGCCACGTGGAAAAAGATGCCACATCAGACGTGATTAGATCATGAAAATCGAGTCCCAAAGACTCGATTTATAGGCCAAAATCGAGTCTCTTAGACTCAAGATGCTAGTATAAAATATAGTTTCAAAACCTGAACTACTAACTAGATAGTTAGAAAAAAAAAATTAGTTACCCATTTTCGCCCCCAAAACTCACCAAATTGAGTTATGAGCTAATGAGAATGAAAAAAAAAAAAAAAAATTGGTGTTTTTGAGTTATGGTGGCAAATTTGTAAATTCTCTTATGTAATGGGCCCCATGGATAGAGTCTTGTCACTTCACAAATCAGCCTTTACTCCCCCACCAACGACTCTCCTTCACTACCACGGCAAATCCATGGCAACAACAAACCCACCACCAACATGGATAGAAACCCACAAAAAAAAAAAAATGCACATACCCATCAGAACCCATGCTGGAAACCCACATCAGACCCACGCTAGAAATCCACATCAAAACCCACATCAGAAACCCATATTAGACCCACGCCAGAAATCCATATCAGATCTTGCCACGCCGTGACCACTCCGAATCCAACTCAACTTTGGTGGCAAGCTTAGAGAGAGAGAGAGAGAGAGAGAGAGAGAGAGAGAGAGAGAGAGAGAGAGAGAGAGAGAATCAGAGAAAAAAAGAAAAAAGAAAGAAAGAAAGGAAGAAGTAGAACTAAGTGAGAATTAGAGAAAAAAAGAAAGAAAAAAGAAGCAGAACTGAGGGTGAAGTTGAATTGAGTGAGAATTAGAGGAAAAAAGAAAAGAAAAGAAAGGAAGAAGTAGCACTGAGGAAGAAGAACTGAGTGAGAATCAGAGTAAAAAAAAAAAAGTATGGAAGAAGTACAACTGAGTGGGTGAGAGATAGAAAAAAGTAATATAATATTATAAACAAGATGCTACAGTACCATCATAAAAGTAAGACGGTACTGTAGTACTATTGTAAAAATTTATACAATTAAGAGACCGGATGATGAGGGGTTTTGGGGTTTTGATGCTAAATATTACCAATATATGGCATTTGCAAGACCCAATGTGAACGCTCACAAAGCACATGCACGTGCTACACGAGAATTGCCTTTCCCTAACTCTTTTCTTTTTTTTTTGCTAGGAGCCTTTTCCTAACTAATACAACGTGAACTTGGGTCACAAGTAACTTTTTACCACATGCTCCCATGTTGCATTGAAGTCCAAATTGTTGCATTGTCACGTCATCATGTCATGAAACATGACATGGTCATTTGTGATGGAATTATGCTAGGGATATAACTTTTGACACAATTTTGTGCCACATGGCGAGTTGTGATTGGTAAGAGTACATCAATGGGCCATGTGGGGACACACCCTTACCAATCACAACTCGCTATGTGGAGAGTTATGGCATAAAGTTGTGTCCCTAGCATAATTCTATGTGATGACATGAAACATGATGGGCACAATAATGTGGCCTTAAAGTGATGACATTGTTACGTGGCATAGATGAGATCAATTGAAGCTAGCATGTGGCCAAAATTGTTATTATTGCTCTATGGCCGAATTTAGCTCGTGCTTATTTGGCGTTGGAGCTCCATGGTCAATTGGAAAAAGTTTCTCTCAAGCTTGATTGGAAGTTTGGGGAGAAACTCTCTTAACTTGGATGATATCATTTTTGTGAATATAAATTTTGAAAATCTAATTATTGGATTGTATGTTTTTATTATGTCCTCCATGCTTACAAAATTTTAAGAAGATTAAATATTAATAGCTATATCATCAATCAAGCGTTTAAATTTCAAGTTTTTGTGATTCAAAATTATGCATAAAAAATAAGTTTAATGGTTGAATAGTAAAGAACATCCAATTTCAACGAAATTTGACATATGTGTTAAGAACATAAAGAACGTGCAATCTAACAATTAGTGAACAGTTTTAGACCCCTTAAACCAACTGGATTAACCTAGTTAATTAGCCAAGTGATTAACTTAGTCAATTTAAACAATTCTAGGTTATCACAAACATACAATCATATCAAAAGTATAAAGTAGCGGAAATATAAAAGACACAATGATATGATCACCCAGGAAACCACACGGTAAAAACCTAGGGAAGATTTGACCTAGCTATTCTCAAGGTAAACCTGAATCCACTATGAAAGAATCGAAGTTCATACAAAAAGACTTACAAGCTCCCCGCTTGACTTCCTTATACTACCCACTAGTAGAACTTACTGACACAACCACGTGCAAGCTTCGAATCCACGGACTCCTTCTTTCTTGGATTCTCCAATCAGCTACAAGCACACACGCTTGTTATTCTTTAAGCTTTAATGGCAGCAACCGAGTTGATCATCAAGATGTTGATACTATCTCTACCTTAAAAACCCTAAGTTTTGTGTAAATGAAAGCTCCTCTAGATTTCACAAGAGATTTACACAAAACAAAAAAGTATGAGCAACAATACACTGGAGCAACTCTAAAAACGTGGCTAGGGTTTTTCTTTATATGCCTAGGGTAAAAATAGAAAACTCAAAACGTTTAATGAGTTAGGGCTGAGTTGGAAAATTCTGCAAAAAAGCATTTTGCCCGAGATTCGATTGATCGAGTCTTTACTTCGATCAATCGAGTCAGACCGAAATGCACTAATGTATCTGCAGCCTCTCGATTCTAACTTTACATGAAAGATCCAACTTTGAGCAAGCCTAAACAAGACTAAACAACCTGTTTTGATCATGGTTTGCCAACAATACAAATTAGAGTTCTAAATACATAAATTTATAAATCTTTAGAACCTAACAATTAGATTTTCAAAATTCACATCTAATAAAAATGTATAGGAGTTTGAAGGGTTTTTACCAAACTAGTTTGGAGAAAAACCTTGCCCATGGTCAATTATAGCAAGTTCTTGATTTGAACAAGGATTTCCTTAACACCTCTCTCTCTCTCTCTCTCTCTCTCTCTCTCTCTCTCTCTCTCCCCCCAACACAAACTGAAATTAAGATAATAGCAATGTTATGACAACTTTTTACACAATTATAGGCTATGTTTTGGTTTGATAATAAAGAACAACCATCAAGAGTGGATGACATAAGTTGGAATTCTCTAAAATAAGTACTTAAGATAATTATGTGATATGTTGTGATTAGAAGATTTAAAAAAAAATAAGTTAAGCTTAAAAAATTACTTTTACATGGACCCATTACTAATACTATTTTTATTTTGTGCCAATCACCACAATTATGAAAAAAATTGTTAAAATTTTTGTGTCCTAAACTTAAATTCTCACTAGTTTATCTTTTTGCAGACTTCTCTAGGGGATTGATCACTTAAATAATCATTTGTTGAGTAACCCATTTAAATTCGAACTATCATCTCCTAAATAAAGAAGCCATTCATCTTTATTGCTTTAAAATTAGGAAGATACATCAAGATGCAACCAGTGACGGCTCTAGAAGGGTAAGAACCTTTCAAGGATGTAACAATAGAGAGGGTGAGAGTAGAGGAATTTGAAGAGTCTCTATGTGAAAATTGTGGATGAATTAATCTTGTTTTTCTCTAGTGTTTCTCTCTCAAAATTCTCTCTGGAAGCTCTCTACATTTCGTGGGTATAAGGGATATTTATACTAGGTTGAGAATGAAATGCGAAGAGTCAGGTTTTTCAAAACAGAGCTGGTTGGCGGCTTGGCCTTGCGACTTGACTAAGTCGTGAGTTCAAGCCGTGAGATAACAGAATAGCCAGGCTGGGTTTTTTTGTCTTGTAGTGCTCCAGCTGGCGCGACTATTCATCTTCTCGCATGCTTCACTCGTGTGCTGCAGTTGGCGGCTTGCCAGTCGCGAGTCACTCGCGAGTCCCAGTTGTGAATCTCTACATCCTTGCACAATCTTGAGCATTTCTTTACGCTCTCTCACTCACTACCCTTACATGATTCCCACCTTAATACAGGGTTACTAATTGCTAAATTACAAGCAAATTTGGCATGAAATAAAGCCAACAAGGTGGTTGATTAAATTCAACCTTACAGTTACTTGCACGCGCACACACAAAACTTATCAAATGGCAAATCAAATTAAAAGGCAGGAAATGAATTACCAATTTGCTTGCAAAAGCCTGTAAGTCTATCCTTGGAATTAATTTTACCGTTAACTCTTTGCCTCACATTATCTACATCCACAACCTATGGAAATGAGAGATTAAAGGTCAGACAAGAAATTTTGAGAAAGCAGACCCAACTAAGCTTACAAGTTCTATACGCATAAATCAAACCTTTGAATTGGCTTTCTTCAATCTTACAAGTTCTATAGACCCCATTACTTAATAAGCTTTTACAACATGAGATAGCAAATCCACGGTACAGTCCAGCAATGCCAAGTAGACTCATATAAGCCTCAATACCAGCTGGAACTGCCTAGATGAATATTTCTTTGCTAACATAGTCATATCTAGGGCCATATTCTGTAATGCATCTATGATTGGCCAAAAGTTTTTCTAGAATAAAATAACTTTGTATTCTATCTCAAAGACCATACAGATTACGGTTTGAGGAAAATTTTGAACGATTCCATAATTCTAGCAGTAATTGGCCTTCTAATTTACCAAAGACCTAGGCTTTGTTGTACATTGGAGATTCTAAGTCTAAATTGTAATATGTTCTATAGCGAAGTACTTTGAAGAGTCCTAATAAGTTTGCAGCAAATTTGTCAGTAGAAACTGCTCAACTTAATACAAAATGAACTATTGAAGATATTATTACTTTCATGACTTCACGGAAAGCTAGTCTATGGTCAAGAAAAAGTAATGCTAGTGTTTGTGGTGCTGCATCTGCTTTGAAGGGTTTTGGTGTATCAATATAACTAAGTTGGGTCTTGAAAAAATTTATCACCTATTTGAACACCTAATAATTCAATAGTTGTGGAAGGGGGGATTTGAACCTGTTAGGTTCTAAAGATTTAGGAATTTATGTATTTAGAACTCTAATTTGTATTGTTGGCAAACCATGATCAAAACAGATTGTTTAGTCTTGTTTAGGCTTGCTCAAAGTATGTTTATTTGTAAAATTGGAATCGAGTGAGTGCAGATTTATTGGACTAAATCTACAAGTGGTATCAGAGCTGGTAGCTCTTTTTGTTTGAGATTTTTTTAATCTCTGAGCTGATCCTTGACCCCTGTTGTCATGGATAATTTGAAGTGTCTTTCTGATCATATTTCTGCTCATGCTTCTGCTGATTTTATTGATGCCTGTGATGTTTTGAATAAAAAGGACACTATTGTTTCTGTTGATTTTTTTGATGCTTTTGAAACTCTTCGTAAGGAATTATCTAAATCTTTGAAAATTTCTAAGAAATTCAAGGAAGAGTTAAAATTGGCTAATCTTGAAAAAGA